>NW_021604660.1:89456-146069 GCF_004785775.1 Grammomys surdaster
TCTTCTTCTTCTTCTTCTTCTTCTTCTTCTTCTTCTTCTTCTTCTTCTTCTTCTTCTTCTTCTTTTTGGTTTTTCGAGACAGGGTTTCTCTGTGTAGTCCTGACTGTCCTGGAATTCACTCTGTAGACTAGGCTGACCTCGAACTCAGAAATCCACCTGCCTCTGCCTCCCAAGTGCTGGGATTAAAAGCATGTGCCACCACTGCCTGGCTAGTTTGGGTTTCCTTTAGTGATCCTATTTTTACTTTCAGGTCTTGAACTATTTTCTTCATTTAATTACATTCTTCGTATTTTTATAAACTTCATTAAATGGATTTGTTCATATCATCTTCAAGGTCTTTAAACACATTCATCATAGCTATGTTGAAGTCCCTGTCTTGTGTCTTCAGCTATGTTGTGTTTCTCTAGCATTGCTGGATTCTGGTAGAGATATATCGTCCTGGCTCTGATTGTGTTTTTATGCTGGTGTATAGATTTCTGAGTCTGTGATGGTCATTAATATAGAGGTTGATATATGGTCTTGTCCTTTCTTGGTTGGGATTTCCATTCCTTTGTCTTTGTTGCCCTCTCTAGATCTTAGGAGAGTATTCTGGGTGAGGGTTCTGTGGTAGGGAGTACTTCTGTGTCTATGCCAGGAGTAGCCTCTAGGGAAAGAATGTGTTTCAGGTCTGTTATGAAGAAATAGGATGGTGTAAGAGTGTTTCTGAAAGGGTCCACAGGGAAGAACAAAGGTAGGTCTGACATAGCAATCTGATTTTTCTCCTGGGAGTGACATAAGGGAAGGGAGACAAGCCCCTCTAGGTGGTCTGCTACAGGGCTGAGGATGAGCTTGAACAAATTTCCAGTGGTGAAAAGAACAGAGAATGAAGTCTCACCTTTCCTATATTCCAGGGCTTCCACATTATTATTCCCTTTCCTTTTATATTAAAAGAAATGACTACTTCTGCTTGGAAGTTTGCTGTGGCAAATTCAGTCTTCATGGTGTCAATGCCTGAAATGTGTTTTGTTTTCTAATTGCTATGAGTAGAGCCTATTACTGTGAGCCTCAACAATCATTCAGGAGAGAGAAAACCCCTCGCAGTTACATTGCCTGGGCATCCATCTTTGAAGGTTTATGTAGCTTTATTGCATCTCATTTTCTGTGTTTCTAAAACTAATTCATTTTCCCCTTTGTTTCTAATACCCATTTCTATTCATATTTCTCTTTACATATTCTCTTAGTACTTAGTATTTCTTCTCCTTTGCTGTCCTCATCCTCACCAGTCCTCTTTTCTGTCACTAATGATCTAATAATTTTCCCTTTGAAAAGCAATGAAATCAAGTACTTGCCTTTAAAGTTGGCTTGTCAACTATTATCTGATGATGATAAACCAGTCAGCCTCCAACTTGGGCTTGAAAGCCATTGTGTTCTAGGAAAGCCAAACTAGGTTTATCCCTGTTGTTAATTAAATCACTGTTTCTTAAGGAATGAGACTATGCTTTACCTGTGACCTTGACTAGAACTGATCCTGTTGCCTGTTCCAGGAAACAGCAACCATTTTTTTTTTTTTGTATCTTGTTAAGCTTACACTTTGCCTCTATAACCAGGCTTACATGAAAAATTCACCTCTCTATGGTCTTTTCCCAACAACAACAAAAAAATAATAAGAGTTGAAAAAATGGTTTGGTCTGGTCTCACTAGCCCCTGCCTTAGGGGGAGACACCTACAGATTCAGCTCTGGTGTGTACACAAATACAGCTTGGTTTAATTTGGCCATCATTTGGGTTGATGGTCTTTTTTCTCATGTCTGTGGGATTAACAGTTTTTGCTTTGCTCCTGCACAGACAATCCACAGAAAATTCTCCTTGAGCATAGAAATTCTATACTCTTATGCTACCTGAGCCTGGTTTTGTCTCAGTCTATTAACATCCAGTAGTGTTGACCCAACAATAGTTCAAAATCCAGGTTTTTTTTTCTGCCTGTATCTCTGATAGTTGAGGGTATTTCAAATGCTATTTTTTTTTCAGGCAATTCCAAAACAGAGAAGAAAATTTTCATCTCTGGAGAAACTACTTATGTCAACAGATCATCAGCTAGGGGAAGGAAGGTGGATATGCAATAAACGTATCAAGTGTCAGCCAAGAAGTATGTGTGAGTAATGAGCAGAGATGTCTGTGGATCAAAGGATTGTGGGGTTTTATTTTGTTCAAATTCACTAATACCATCCAGATCTTCATTTTCTGATGGGAGTTTCTTTTTTGTAGTTAGGTATCTTTATCAACTTCACCCAGCCTACAGTCGTCTGTCAGGAAAGTCTCAGTTGAGAAATTTTCTAGATCAGATTGGCCCTTGGACATGTCTGTGGGTGGAATTGTCTTTTGTTACTTGATGAAAGAGGGCTCAGCCCACTGTCAGGATGCACCATCCCTAGGCACGTAATCATAAGCTATATGGGGAAGCCCGTCGAGAGCTTGGGCCTATGCACGAGCTTTCCTACACTTCCGTCAATGATGAACTGTGTGACCCAGGTGTTTAAGCTGAATTGTTTCCTCCCATAAATCATTGTTGTCAGAATATTTTTATCACCTTAATACGAAGGAAACTGCAAATCAGTTTTTGCTAACTGTCATTCACGTCTCATTTATCAACTAAAAGGTAAGATTTGCTTCTGTTCGCATTTGCTTACAGGGATAAAATCCAGATGTCTCAGCCTGATCTTCCTGGATCTTCAAGGTCTTTGCAGAATTTCATTTTTAATGTGGAACCTTGTGTTTCTCATCACGTCTCTCTGTGTGTACCATTATGTGAACCACAATAATCCACCTAGGCGATTCTGTCTCCACTCTCTCCACTCGGCACCTCTCATCTGAAGTATCTGCCGTTCTTGCTGAGTTCAGCCTTCCTCTGTGAGTTCACTCCATTGCCTCAATTGTACCCTTCACTCATCACAGTTTACTCTGTCATGTGACCCACACTAATGCTGCTGCTCATCATCTGGCTGACCCAGAACTGAAGAGACAGCAGAAGTTCTGCAGGAGCACCTAGAAAGACAGCCAGAGTGGAGGCCCTCTTCTCATTCTCTCTGGCCACGTAAGAGTTCTATGAGAACTCCAGAGCCATCCAGAACAGGAATGGGATGCAGAGAAGGGGAACAGGAAGCTTTTTCCACAAGGAAGGAAGTTCTTATGAGTTCAATTCACTGAAATAGGAGGGCTCACCACCAAGGCAACATGGTGTAACATGCATGCAACCTTGGAAAGTTAAACAGTCGTCAGAGCGGAACTAAATATTTCCATATCTTGGAGATGCAATAAGAAGTTAAGATGGCTTAGCACGCACATGTAGAATTAAACCATCATGGAACACTGAATAACTTTTGATAACATCAGTCAATGCTGAGTAACGAAGCCACCAAGTTTGAGTGTACTTTTGTGGAGATCACATACAATGATGCCCCATCTGTCTCCTCACAAGCTAGAAAAAGAATAAGTAGTGCAGGGAAAAAATAAAATACAAATTTGTTTGTAAGAGTGCAAAGACCATTATTATGTTTTTTTTTCAAACTATCTTACAAAATGAGTCCCAAAACTCAAAGACTATCAAGTCTAGGTTGTTAGATGGTTTTCCTGTAACTACAATTTAAGAAAACTGAAACTCTAAGAACGTGTAATAAAAGAATGTCAGCAAAGAAGCAAAGCACTCTTTCTTCCTCTTTTGGGTTTGGTGACAGAATTATCCAATCACTGAGCCTCATTTTCTGCTAATAGGCAAAGTAACTGATCAGCTTATGTCTGAGTCTCTGATCCTCACGGAGTAATCATCACCTCACTACCGCCTGGTCCATTTCCTAAACTTCTATTTTCTTGAGCCACAGATGCTCTAGTCTGAGGTGTGAGACTGTGCACTTCTTAATTATCACTGGGAGAAGAATACCTGATACAGAGACCTACAGACAGCCTGTCTGTGTTAACAGGGAATACTAGCAAAGACAGGCTGGTAACAGGAAACAAGCAGATATGTGTCATGGCCCTGAAACTTTTTGAAAAAGTAGTAAAAACAGAATTATTATAGGGTGTGACCCTCAGTGCAGAGGAAGTGAAATAAGTCATGTCTTGTTTTTTCCTGCATGTTTAGTGACCGTGTGTGTGTGGGGGGGGGTGTGTATTTAAATCCCAGCTAATAGGCACCAAGAACAAAGATTATTCATTCAATGATTATAGCAGTACCTTAGAAAGAAATGGTGTAGCTCATGGGAACCTGGAGGGGAGGCATCAATAGAAGCAAAATAAACCCAAGGAGGAGGAATCCACACTGAATTCTGCAACTGTTCTGTAACTTCAAAAGGACTGTTCTAATAAAAAGCATTCTTGTCTTTAAGCACATCCTCATCATTAATAGTCACCTTAACCTTTTAACTCATTTGTATCTCAGTTTCTCCTGGTGCAAAATGGGTATGATAGTAGTACCATACCATGGGAGTATATGACTTATAAGAACCTATGTGGATAAAACTCTCAGGGCGGTATGTGTACATCGGAGAACTATTATGGAAATGTCTCCTGTTATCTGGGGAGATGATAGAAGTTCACAGTTTGGAAGCTCAGTTCCTGAAGCCAGCCTGCCTTGCTTTAAAAACTGGCTTTGCCCCTTACTCAGCTCATCTTGGTCAACCACTTTGTGCCATGTGTGTTCATGCATATGGCTATAGTCAGAATTATATATAAAGCACTTGGGATAATAGTCAATGTAAGTCAAAGTTAGACATTCTGTTCTGCTTCTCCTCATGCTGCCCACTTGCATGTGTCCTCTCTAGGGAAAGCACTCCATTGGTACCAGCATCTATACCCAGTGCCTTTAGCGCCCCAACAGTTCCTTGCCAAGACTTCCTGGCCAGCATGCTCTTTGTGCAGTGTTCCCACACAGTACACAGTGAGAAAAAAGCTATCTCTGCCATCCCCCACCCTGGGAAGACCAGGCAAATCACTTAGTTAACCTCATGTCCCTTCCTTTTTCAAGTCTCATTTTCTCACTGAGGGGCTGTGCTCCAATAGACGATATTCTGAATTAAGGCAAGAATAAAGCCACCCATTCACACGTTATTCACTTGGGCTCAGGCTGCTTTGAGCGCTCCAAATAAGTCTCAATTGGAAAACAGTGCTTCTAACTTGAAAGGCATCAAAGGCCTATTTGAATGTTAAGGATTTAGACAATTCAGAATTGTTTGTAATTTGATTTTAGTGAAAAAAGCATTTGTGCTCAACCATATTAAATTAATTTTTAAAAATCCAGCCAGTTGTGTTGCATATAAAAAAGAAACTGTGTTGAATAGAAAAGGCAGTAACCTTTACAAATGCCTAAGTATATTTTAAAGATGCACTATAGCCCCCTCTTCTGGTACCTAAGGACAATAGACAAACATCTAAAATTGAAAAGAAATCTGTAGCCAGATTAAAGTACTTGATTATAGTTCGATAAACCATCTTTGCGGGGAAAATGTGTTGGAAAAACTATAGTTTTGTGATTCCATCCGCTGTTTAAGATAATCCCCACCACACAGAAAAATTAGTAAAACTAAGGCAACAACAAAAACTCGGAAACCGAGGGCAAGCTAGGCAAAGGTTGGCTTTGATGGGTTAACGGTGGAGTGACATCGCCACCTCGTGTCAGTTTTAGGAATTCTCATACATAAGAATTCAATTTTGTGAACATGTAAGCAAAGTAATTTACCCAAGAAGCAATACAATTTACCCAGTTTTGGGGTAGAAATCCACCCAAATCCACATAAACTGGCTTCCTTGCTCCGTCCCTCTTAGGAGCCATCACTTTACGACATCGAAAAATGGAGGACAAAAGTAAATCCTTTATGTGATTTCAAATACAAATCAATTTAAAAAAATAAATAAAACAGGAATATCTGAACATCTATTTAGTGCACTGAGAGCTCTCATAGAACTGCCAAAGTCAAGTCCACGGAGTCTAAGGAGTAGCAAGTCCTTTGTTTTTAATATCTTACTCTCTGAAGAACGGCTCCCCAAGGTCTCAGCAGCTGGGCTAGCCCGCACCTCAGAGAAGCTGCGCAGTCACTGTTGCAAACATTTGCCCCCTCCAAGGCACACGGTACAGAGCACATGAGACTGGCTCATGCGCTCAGTATGCTCTGCTTTCAAAATACTCCTCAGTGGATATCAGATTGTTTGTATGCTCCCCCTACTACAGTCTGCAACTTGACCGTCCTCCGAAGGGTTCCCTCATCAGAGCCATGGTACTACTCAGAGTGGTGGGAGGTAGAATCTGTGACGGAATCTACTGTAAGATAAACAGATCTCCCAACCACATGCTCCCACCATGACCTTCCACAGAAACCTGTGAAATTGCAAACACACCTTTTCGGTCTCTCAGTTACCGCTGGTACTTTTGTCTTAGTAATCCAAAGGTGCCTAATACCATTTCAGAATGCCTCTGTGTTCTATGCATTGTTGCGGGAGGATCCAGGACACACAAAAAGATTAAGCCTGGGAGTAACACTTAATCTCCTTCCCACCTAGACACTCATTTGTGCCTTCCTCTTTCCTGTCTAGTTACTAATGACAGTTCTCAACATCAAACAAATGCTGCTATTCAAAGATCGGAACCCTGGCTCAAAGGAAAGGGTGAAGCTCAAGTTGCCTCTCGCTAGTACCCTCATTTGGCTTGCGTCCTGAAAATTAATAGTAAGTTAAATGATTATTGTGTTTGTCATATAAAATCTTCTATGGAAAGAAAGAGAGGGAGAGACAGAGACACACAGAGAGACACAGAGAGAGGAGAAGGAAGAAAGGAAGAAGGTAGGAATGGAAGGAACGAGAAAAGAAAAGAAGTAGCTCGTATGTGATTCTCTGTGTATACAGTCTTTCAGTTTTGCTAGGATTTGCGCAGACTGAATAATACTATTGTCTGAGTGACTATGGACAGAGTGGTTTAAGGGAGGCAGTGCACACTCTGGCTCAAAGAGTTTCTGCCCTGGCTCTCGGTGGCTCCTGTGTGAGTTCTCAAGGCCACTCTTCGAATTCACTTTATTCATTTGTGGAAATCAGAAGCAACAATTTTTGTATGGTTATTTCAAATGACTCTATTTTGTGCTTAGCAAACACCAGTTCCCCGAGAGCATGGGCTCACAGTTGCCACTACTTTGTGCTCAGTGAGAGGTTGGCTCCTGGATTCAAACAGGTGTTAACAACCAGAGCTTCAACCTCTCCTTTGAGCCAGAGTTCTGATCTTTGAATAGCAGCATTTGTTTGATGTTCTGAGAACTGTCATTAGTAGCTAGACAAAAAAAAAAAAAAAAAAAAGGAAACACTGATGAAGCAATTCTAGTTTTAGATGAGAAAATGCTATGAAAATAGAGAAAAGATTAAAGAGGGAGAAGGAAGGTCTTGACAGTTAATCTGGAAATGAATCAAGGGCCTTAAAGCTTCGGCAAGACTCTGCTCTCGCAAATAGCAGCAATTTCTGCTGTGTGTCTGGCACTGTGCTCAGAATTTTGCCAATATTTGGTTCCTTCACCTTTATAATAATTCACTAGTTTACACATTAAGAAATTGGAGCAAACAGCATGAACTAATTAACCAGGGCCATGAGAGCAGCCCTTGGAAGATGCACAGGCTGGTAAGCTTGTTGCATCCTCAGCTGGCCTTTGTCCTCCCCTTCCCCCACCTTCTCTTCACATCCACTCTCCTGTCTCCCTGTCCTTTCTCCTCGCCTCCATCTCCCCTTCACACTCTTATCCTTTTTCTCTTGTCTTTCCTCTCTCAGTTCCTCTCTTTCTCTCTTCCCCCTCTCTCCCTCTCTCCTCCGCACCCTTTGCCTCCCCCTCTCTATATCTTTTTCCCCCTTTCTTCTCTCCTACCTCCCTCACTTCTCTATCCTCTTTCCTCTCCTCCCCTTTCTCTTACTCTTCCTTCCTCTCCTCTCCCTCCTCTTCTTTCCTCCCCAGTCACCCAATCCCCTCTCCCTTTCCTATGCTCTCCCTCACCCCTCCCATCATTCATCCAACACGCCCAGACCACTGAAGATAATGCATTCTTTTTTCTGCAGTAAGATGCTCGACCCTTAGTCATATCCATATAAGACTCAAACTTCCCCCCCCCAGATCACAAGATATCTCCAGCACATGACACAGAATGAATTACTTTTGTTCTCTTTGTTTGGAGAAAGCTAAGTTTGTGGACAGCCACTCAGTAGCTTTATTGTTTCATGTTAGCCTCGTTATCTGACAGGGTTAATTAAGACTGTCTAATAATTAACTCAAGCAGGAAGCATACACAAAGACAATGCAAAAATGGGCTGAAGACTTTCGTTCATAAACTACAACTGCTCAGCCAAGCAGTTTCTGTTGATAATATGTACTTCTTAAAACATACTACTCTTTACACTAAAAAGAAAATAAAATGCTTGTGAGAAATTTCAATTTTTGTCTTTAAACAACTTCTAACCTCAAATTCTCCTTTGTCTTGGCTCCTCAGTGAAATAAATACATTTTTCTCTAAAATATTCTTTGCTAACAAGTCTGATGTCTTTATTAGACAGATATACATATAATATACACATGCAGTATATACATATAAAACACAATAATATAAAATAATATAAAACACACATATAATGGGGCATTGTATGTGTGTGTGCACTATTACATATTGTGCTGCAGGAGATACACAATACAAAATATTTATCACTGCTAGTAATAATATGGAAAGACATTTTGGGTGTAAATGAAAGAAAATCCCATTATTGGCTATATGCTGCTTATTTTCCTTCTATATTTTCATAGAAAAAATTTACTCATTTAAATACTGATTCACAATTAATTTGTTGGGCAATTGTCATAAAACCCTAGTGACATCTATTAAAAAGCAATATTCATCTGTTGTCAGATATTTGATTACATTGTGAACCCTGAGATTGTGTTATTTACTGAGAAAAAAAAAACCCTGTTTTCAGTTGTGGTGTGGTTCAGGCAATTGCACACACCTTTAATCTCTCTGGCTGGAACACAGACACACCCATAGTACACACATTTAATCCCAAACAATGAAGGCAAACTTCATTTGAAGAAGGAAGCACTCATATTTGAAAGTGACATCGAATTGAGTGGCAGACAAAGTGATGAATCAGAGGAAGATTTGACAGAATAGGAAATGCCCAACTCTCATCAGTTGAGAGAGGAAAGGGAAGCTACTTAAGAGACCAGTGCACTTCATAGTCCTTCCTGTCTTCCTGCTATGTTCAACTGTACATCCTTTCAAACAGTGAGCCAAAGTATATCCTTCCTCCTTAATTTGTCTAATGCATTTGATCAGAGCAACAAGGAACTTCAGAATACTGCTACTAAGAAGAGAGCTGCTGTGATAAACCTGGTCATGAGCTTCACGGGCCTTGGCAACCAGCTTTGGGGAGGAAGAGTGTTGAGCTCCAGACTGGGGGAAAAAAGACAACAACCCTAGAATGTTAAAAAAAAAAAAAAAAAAGGAAAACAACAGCAACAAAAACAGCACCTATTCCCATTGTTTTTGCAGTCAGGTCTCAGGGAGGAATGAATGTTGGTGCTCAGCTGGCTTTTTCCACTTTATTTATTCAGTCTGGGATCCTGTGAAGAGATGTTGCCCATCTTCAGGATAAGTCTCATTGAGTTCAGCCTCTCTGGAGTTGCTCTCACATATATGTTCAGAGGTGCATCTCCTGGGTAATTCTAGATCCACTTAAGTTGATAGTAAAGATTAACTGTCATTAATTAATGACATGAATATCAGACTGGAGGTCCCTGAAGTTTGCTCTCATGGAATAAACTACCTGGATAATATCACTGGTAAGCCTTGGTTAGCAGCCAGAGGCAATAAGTCAAGGAGATGACTAGTCTATCAGGCAAATACAAGATACATTTACACTCATCACCTGACACTTATTAATGTGACTGAATTTTCACAGATGTGGTAAATGCTTCCAACTCTCCATTTCCAATATAATCTATTCTCTCAACATTATGAACTAGGGACATTTGTACAGTTAGAGCCAACTAGCCAATTTAGCTACCCACCCACTTCCTGACCAACAAATAAGACCAATTGCAATGGAGTAAAGCATGGTGATGATGATAGCTAATATTTATCAAAACATTTCTTTCAGGCATTATTCAAGAGCTTTACATATACAGTATCATTACTGGTTTCACCTGCTGCCTTAATTTATCAATGATGTTGTGATAAACTATCCTCACAAAAGCAATTTGGGAGAGACAGGGTTTATTTTAGGTAAAAATTCCAGGTTACAGTCCATCTCTGAGAGGAAGGCAGAGTACCAGGAGTTCAAGGTAGCCTCTGCCATCACATCCACACTCCAGAGCAGAGATGAAATCAATGTAGGCATGCCTTACAGATACTCTGTCCATTTTTTCCACTCTTATGAAATCTAGGAGCCCAAAATTAGAGAATAGTACCACCATATCAATTGATGATCTTCCAGAGGTAAATTAATCTAGAAAATTTCTCATAGAGACGCCTCCTCCCCCAGGCAATCATAGGTGTGTCAAGTTGCTGATCAAAACAAACAATCACACTCACTGTAAAATGAAAGTTGTTATTAGTGCCATTCCACAGAGAATAATGTGGAAACTTAACAGACAGGATCTTCTTGGCTCAAGATCACATTGCTAGTACATAGAAATAAAATTCAAATTCAGGAAGTTCTTTCTTCAGTCTCTTCACTTTAGTAACATTGACAGCAAAGGCTATCCAAACCTTCTGGGGAAGTCTTCATAAGGGCTACTACCTGTTAATAGCAGCATCCCAGCTTTGCCCTCTGAAGTCCAGCAGCCACTTCTGTCCCCACTTCATTTCCCTCGTAGTTTCCAGTCTGTGTCAAAGTCCTCCAGGAGGCTGAATCATGATCCCAGCCCATTTGGAAACAACTGTCCTCTCTGTCATGCAGATCACTCAACATTACTCCATTAAACAAGATTCATAAAAATAAAAAACTTTAATGACTAATATACTTTATTAAATAGTAATTTAATGCACACCTCTATACTAATGTTGATTATTTTATCAAAAAATATATCTGAGAGCTGAAAATAATGAAGCTCTTGGAAATCTGCCTCTGGTATAGGTAGTCACAAAGTTAACCTTTATCCCATACAGGTATGAGCGGAAGGGGATTTAAGGTACAAGAAGATCCTCCATTCTTTCAATTGTATTGTCACGTTTTACCCAGCCTATTTCAGAAGACAAAATAAAGGAAACTTGTATCAGTTATGAATTTCTACTGTGGAATTTTATTCAGTTAATGTTTCTGTTCTCTTTTTAAAAAAGAAAACTATTCTGTGGAAGACAGAGAGGAAAGATTGTAGGAGACAGAGGGAATGGAGGACCCCAGGAGAACACGACCCACAGAATCAGCTAAGCAGGGCTCACATGGGCTCACAGAAGGGGCAAGCACAGGGTCTACATGGGTCTGCAGCAGGTTTTCTGCATATATGTTGTGGTTGTTAGCTTCGTGGGTTTGTGGAACTCAACAATGGGAGTGGGTGACTCGCTGATTCTACTGCCTACTCTTAGGACTCTTTTCATCCTACTGGGTTGCCTGTCCGTACTGGATCTGAGGCCTTTTGCCTTGTCTTAATGTATCTTCTTTTTTGTATGTTTCCTGTTGTCTCTTGAAGACCTGCCCTTTTCTGAAGGGATAATGAGAGTGTTTGGGAAAAAGGATCTGTGGGGAGGAACTAGGGGGAATGAGAGAGAGAAAATTGTTATTGGGATGTATTGTATGAGAGGAGAATCTATTTTCAATAAAAAAGAAAAGAAAAAACCTATATCTAAATATATATTTAAAGCATGTATTTTGCTATTTTAACTTACAGCATCATACTTTAGCAAAAACATAAAAATTAAGATCAGCATTCTGATGAAATTGTTGTAGCAACAATTTGCATACACACACACAAAAGCTGAGAGAATAAAAAACAGTCTAAGAAAAAGAGCACAATACCTTGTGCAATCCACATTAAAACAAGGTGCACACATACACCAAGTTAAGGAATATAGTGAGATTTATTCAATACACATGTTTCATATGAGCAAGTTTGTCACAATTTTTTTATATTATGTGGGTCCATATGATAAACTACAGCACATACAGACTGGATGCTAAATACATTAGACAAAACCATTCTAGAGATATTTAAGTTGTTACAACTTTTACAATATTTCCAGATCTCTCCTAATATTTTGTGGGAAATATGGTGCAATTTTAATTAAAAATAAGCACATATTATAAGTATGATTTTTACTACTAATTCCCTCTCACCAAAAAAATATAATTTCCTACAAATTCTACAAAGTATTAAGTTAATAGGTTTTGGTCTATACATACCAAGAAAAATGTTCTAGCTCGCTAAGACAGAATTAAACATATATCTAAGTAAATCCCAAAATAGTGAATTTTGTTGGAGTATGAACAATGTGTCCTTCCTTGGGTTCAATTTGAAGGTAATACCTTTTAATAACCTATTTCGGTATCATGGCTGCAGTTTAAGTACGGAGTATCACAACAAAACACACACACACACACACACACACACGCACACGCACACACGCACATCACCATGGGTTACCATGGTTACCACCTGATCAAACACCCCAGGAATGCATAGCTGCTATGTCTCTCAATACCCATAAAATCAACAACACCCTTGATAAATTCTAAGCCTTTCATTTTTCTTCATTTAGGGGCTTTTTCGGTTGGCCTTGGTCTTTCTCTTCATTCTTCATTTTTGCATCTGCAAAAATAAAATATTTCTCAATCATATGCAAAATATGTAGAAATACATTGTATGTTTCAAATGGAAGTTATTTTCCACTTTGCCTCCTGATGGAGTTTTCATCCTGACTAGATAATATTTTGCCCTCAACATGGATATGAATCTGCATAGAGAGGAAATATTTGAGTCCTTTATAAGTCTTTCTCCTAGTCAACCTTCCTCAGGATCTTGGGCCTGCATGCCAGGCTGACTCTTAAGATGTCACTATATCCTCCATCAACAGTAGTGTTTCTCAACCTATGGGTCACATCTCAGATATCTGCATATCAGCTATTTACATTACAATTCATAGCAACAGCAAAATTACAGTCAGGAAGTAGCCATAAAATAATTCTATGATTGGGGCAGTCACCACAACATGAGAACTCTACTAAGAGGTCACAGCAGTGAAGAAGGTTGAGAACCACTGATCTACAGGGTGGCCAACTAAAGTAAAATCAGATTAAATGACCTGTGGGAAAATCACAACTTGAACCTTCATTAAGTGGCTACATGGGACCTCAATCATTCCCCTATTCTGGGCTATACTTTCTCTGTATTCTTTAGATTTCCTATTTCCTTTACTTCTTGGGGATACCCTTACATTCTGCCCTTCAGGAAAAATAAAATCAATCCCATCTCACCTTCCTTTAACCAAATGCCTAAGTTCTCCTGTTATCCAGACTTATTATTTCTGACCCCTCCCGTAACAATGGAAGATGTGCTCTCAGGAATGATTACAGAATGTGTTGGCATTTATTGGAAGATGAAAATGTAGCGACTGTACTGATAAACTGTGAAGAAAAAGTATTAAGCGAGTATAACTCTACATGACTGCAGGTTCCTGTTCATTACCATAGAAACTTTTGCTGATGGTCCTACTAACACTCTTACTTCCAAAGTCTAATGCCCTCATGGAACCAACTCCTGTCAGTTTCAGACCCAACAAAAGGCTGACAATTCCAGCCACAATTCCCTCTTTATTTGACCAACCTTCCCGGTTTTCTTGCATCTTCATTTTAAATCACTACCATCTTTAAACACTCCTCCCCATAGGATCTCACTACGTAGATCAGAGTAGGCTCAAACTCACAGAGATTTATCTGCCTCTGCCTTCCGAGTGATTGGATTGAATATATGCAGCTCCGCTGCAATACAGTTTTTTTTCTCTTTTATCCTTTGCAATGTTCCATATTTGGTTGTTTTCATTTAAATGAAATTATTTAAATCTCAACTATTCCCTCAAACTTTCCCCTAACAAAACCATCTTTAGCATCTTTGAAGAGAAATTGATATTTAGTACTTTGCACTTGTCGGTTGTCTATTAACCAACTGTGGCTATCTAACGAGCTTCGGGCCAGCTTGGACTATAATGTGAGACCTCTACTTAAAAACAATTTACTAAGCTAAGCACATGAAGCAGTTCTCAGGTAACATTCAGTTACAAGAATGACAATAAACAAAATATGTAGAGTGTATCATTTTTAAGAAGTGAAAGGGGTTCGTGAGTTTATTAAATCAAGAGAAGAAAATAGGGATGGGTAAGCTGTCTCTAGGCCTGGACTTCACAAACTGATACAGAGTTGGCTGGAAATAGCATCTAAAAAGGAGGGATTTTAGTAAAACTCTGCAAAGTGTGCACAGTTTGTATCACACAGAGAAAGGAAATTAAATAAGACAACAACAGTAAAGTCCAAGGCAGCAATATGTGACACGGACAAGAGAAAGAAAAGGAAAAGCATGAGATGGAGCACCAGGACCATGAGTAACGGGTAGAAAAATGGAGGATGTGTGGGCCAGTTCTGAAAGCACAGCTAGAGCATTCACTAAAGGATGAGAGGAAGAATGTGTAAAATCAGAGGGAAATAGGGATGAGCCAACATTTCTGGTTTCAGAAACTGGAGCTGTGAAATAGCTACTCGAAGAGATTGAGAAAACACAGGAAGAATGGGGTTTAGAAGGAAAAATCCAAAGATTGTTGTTGTTGTTTTTTTCTATCTGTAACCATTTTATTTTCAATTAAATAAAAACTTTAACAAGAAAACCAAACCTGGTACAAAACATCACTGTCACATGACAAGATCCCAGCCCAGGGAACCGTCACGGCTCACCTCCTCTCTGTCACTCTAATGTTCTTTATTATTCAGCATCTCTTGCTTATTTTATAATGAGCTTCTCAGTACAGAATGCTTCTTACCTGTTGCTAGGTGAATACCATTTGATTTGTGGTGGTCATCACAAAGCTGAGGAAAATGTTGATCCTAGAGTTAGTTTCATAAGTAGGAGATGGACGTGTTTTGGTGTGTTGCGAGAGCGAATCTCTGAAGTATCAATATTTCAACTATTACTGTTACTTAGCTACTTTAAATATTTATGGCAATAATTTTTTTAAATAATTTATTTTTTCTCAAATCGTAATTCATTCACACAGGGGTTATAAACACAGAAAGGCAGGATGTGAGGAAGGGAATGACACTGGAGTGTGGATGTTCAGTGGGAATACAGACATCTTTCAGAGCTGTGTATCGGCTAAGTGAAGGTTCAGGGGACAAGTCGCTATGACTCTGCCTATGACTCCCTTGTCCTTATCAAAGTTGGTATTGTCTGCCAAGGCTACCTATTTACAAGGTCTATGACTACTCAGGCTTGTAAATTTCCACAAAAGCTGCCTGTTTACATTAGCTTATAGTCATCTGTTTCAATGTTTTTCCACTGAGACCCAAGACTTGGTGTTAGTATACATGTATGACAGACCTATTGCTGATTTTAGGCCTATGGCTGATTTTAGGCCTTCAATGTGTAAGCAGGGCTGCCCCTGACATCTCCTTCCTTCTCTAAGTATAGAAGGGCTGTGGCAATTCTAATCTTGTGAAGGCGGGCCAAAGATTGTTTTTATGCCTGCTAAATTTGATAATACTGTTCCAGACCCTAGCAGTGATGTCATCCAGATAGTTCATTCCATAAAAGCAAACTTCAGGGACCTCCAGTCTGATATTCATGTCATTAATTAATGACAGTTAATCTTCACTATCAACTTAAGTAGATTCAGAATTACTCAGGAGGTATACCTCTGAACATATATGTGAGAGCAACTCCAAAGAGGCTGAACTCAATGAGACTTATCCTGAAGACAGGCAACATCTCTTCACAGGATCCCAGATTGAATAAAAAAGTAAAGTGGAAAAAGCCAGCTGAGCACCAATATTCATTCCTCCCTGAATCCTGACTGCAAAGACAACAGGAGCAGGCACCTCACCATCCTTCTTGACTTCCTGCTATGCTCAACTGTACATCCTTTCAAACAGTGAGCCAAAGTATATCCTTCCTCCTTAATTTGATTGTCTAATGCATTTGGTCAGAGCAACAAGGAACTTCAGAATACTGCTACTAAGAAGAGAGCTGCTGTGATAAACCTGGTCATGAGCTTCACAGGCCTTGGCAACCAGCTTTGGGGAGGAAGAGTGTTGAGCTCCAGACTGGGAAAAAAAAACCTAGAAGTAGCCATAATATTGTTCCAGTTTTTTTTTTCATTTTATCTCATTTTTTAAACTTTCATTTTATACAGATATATTTTCCCTGCTCCTTTTTACCCTACATGTCCTTTGCATATATATTATGGTTTCCAGTTTAGTGTTTTTATGAGATTCCCAAGGGCATGAATAAGTGAGTTTATGCTTCTTTGTTTATTTCTTGTGCCTTTTCTTGGGCTCTTTTCCTGTTTCCTTATTTTGTCCTATTCCAACATGTTAGCTTCGGTTTTATCTTATTGTATTTTATTTTATTATTATCCCTTAGAAACTTGTTTGTTTTCTAATGGAAGACAGAAAGGGAGTGGATCCAAATGGGAATGGGAGATGGGGAGGAACATGGAGAAGTAGAGAGAGGAAAGTGTAATGAGGATATATTATGTGAGAGAAAAATCTATTTTCAACAAAAAACATTCCTTCCTTCCTATGATTTTGTCAGTCTGTTGGTCATTGCAACAAGAACAGTAACTCATACAAGTTACTCAGTAACTCATAAATCTTGGTATCAGTATGATAGAAACTATCCAAGGAGATCAGATAGCATTTGAAGCAAAGAAGCATTGACCAACCTGCCCAGAGACTATGCTTTGTGCATTCTATTCTATTAAGTGATTAAAGAGAGGAGCAGAAAGAAACCCAGAGTGGAAAAGTCAATGAGGAAGAAAGAAAAGCAAGAAACCAAAGTGTCCAGGGAATGTAAGGAGGAAAACTGTCTAAAGGAAGAAGTAATAACCAGTCATGCTAAACACTCTGAAAGATTATGCTAGGAAAGGGCAAGAATTGACCAACAATTATAGCAAAGACAATGGCCCAGACATATGTGTGATAGGATGACATATTACTAGGGCTAGAAGAAGAATGGAGAAAAGAAAATTAGTAGTCAAAAAAAGCAACACATTCTCAGGGTACTTTTCTATGAAACAAAAGCAGAAATGCAAGTATCTGCTACAAGAAGACTTGGGTCATGAAAGCATCTGGGTCCTGGTCACAGCCGGTTTCTTTTTTGGAAGAACATGGTAGGCATTTCATGAATGCTCATGGGTAGAACTTCAGAAACTATGTTTGGAGGAAAAGAGTATCCATGATGTTGTGCAGCATGAAATACAAGGCACTAAGTTAGTCCTGCAATCATTTTGTCATCGCTAGTTCTGAGCTAACCACCCACAAAACATCCTTCTGGGAAAAGCTATTAGAACTGGTGATGATTTCATTCTAGACAATATTGGCTTCTTCTGTAAGCAGAAGAAGAAGCAAATGATTCTGTAAATTATATTCTTAGTCATGGTTGATCCAAAGAGATAGTGATATGAAGGCTTCTTAATTATCCTTCTCAAAATCCAACTAGAAACTCCTAAGAGACAAGACAAACAGGATAGCACCTATTGAGAATTACTGATGAGACTATGAACAGCGTTCACCCCATTGGAGGAGCTACTGGCAATGGATGGCTACTGGGATGGCAAGAGTCGGTTTTCCTCAGGGATGTATTCCATACTCCAGCAGATATCTTTCTCTGATGTACATAAAGGTAGCACTGGGAGGATTCAGTGAATTGTTGTCTTTGTTTCTATTTTTGGCTTTAAAGATCATGTGAAGTTTTGAGGAAGAAGTCTGGAGGAGGTAGGAGAGGAGTTGAAGGGGAAGGAAAACGGGTATATTTAATCAAAATATATTATATGCATGTATGGAATTCTCAAACTTTAGAATATCTTCTTTATCATATATATGTATGTATATGTATATCACACACATATATTACATTATTATTATATATACATTAAATTCAGGAAACTCTCCATGACGATATGTTGAGAAAGCTGGTGCTAAGTTTAATGGTCTTAGAGCTAGATACTGTCACATCCCTTTTTTTGACACATAATCTGTTAAGGCTTAACTATGAGTAACTTTTGCAACATTACAGTGGCCTTTCTGGGCTCCTTTTCTTTCTTACAGTAAGTCTTTCCATCTGTACTAAAAACAATCTGCTCACGTGGTTTACCAGAAATGGGACCAGTTCAGGGGTTGGAGATTTAGTTCAGTGGTAAAGACTTGCCTAGCAAGTGCAAGCCCCTAGGATCTAGGCTCCAAGAAAACAAAAATGAAAGAAAAAAAATGCGACATTTCATGTTTAAGAAAATGTTTTCTCCTTTATAACATAAAATATATTCTGAAATGACATGTTCAACTATTTAAAGTATACACATGGAATAGAGATCTCTAATGAGATATGAAAGAAAACAAAATTGTTACTCATTTAACTCTCAAAATTGCCCTCACTTCAGCTAATCAATCTCTCTCTCTCTCTCTCTCTCTCTCTCTCTCTCTCTCTCTCTCTCTCTCTCGCTCCTATTACATTGAACTCAGTTATTCTAGGGGTTATCACCCATTTTTCTTCTTTATCTCTACAATACACAAATTCATTAGCAAGTCCTTCTGATTCTGCCTACTAGACACCACCCTAACCCACCCCTTTCTCTGTCCTTCCTACTGACTTGAAGTCATTATATTTCACTTCCCATGGGTTAGTCAACTTTTGTTTTCCTCCTTTTTTAAGGAGATGTTTGTCTTAGGTTAATTAGGATACAATACTAATCTGGGTCTAATCGTACAACATATAGGATGGTTATACAAAAATACATCTGTACTGAAAAAAAACTGAATGGGAGGATAGACTAGGAATGCAGTTCAGTAGAAAAGTACTTGCCTAGCATATATGATGCCCAAGTTCAATTCACAGTTTTAGAAAAGAATGTATAAAAATAAGTAAGTGGATAAATTAGTAAGTGCTTTGTAGGGAACCATTACACTGGGTTGCCCTATAAACCATGATTCTGCTGATTGAGCAATGTATTACACTGTAGTAGCTCATGTGGCACACAGGGCTTCTGTAGCTCCATTGACCTTGTCTCCCTGAAGTCCCCTGGTGAGGGGAGACAGATAGAACTGACCCCGTGCCTGCCTTACCACCCTCATGAAGGATCTCATGCAAGAAGACTGTGTGCTTCCCCCGCTGCCTTTGAGTTTCGGTAACTGTTCACCTCTGGCTAGTCTGGGATTACATGTTTCCTTGTGAATCCAAAAGTTTAATTTGGCCTAAAGAGATTTTTCTAATGGGAGGTTCATATCCATAATTTAACATAAATGCTTCCCAAACACCCACTTTCCATTTTATATTTAATGAGAAAACTTTAAACATGAATCAGATGCCAACCCATCACTTGACCTACTCTCATTGGAAATGAAAATCCTTTTCTCCACTTGTATTTCTAAAGTCTCCCAAGATCCAGCCCTTGTATCTGTGTCCATAGTTACCCTGAGGAACTTGTTCTCTCACTCACCCTCAACCCATAGTGGTCGGTTTTTATTTCTAGACTGCATCAGCAGTTTATTCTGCATTCTATATTCTACCTTCTCCCCTATCCTATCTCCTTAGAGCTGGATTGTTATGATATGCACAAAGGAGTGGTTGGATTTTTATTTAAGTATTTTAAAAATTGTGGGTTTCCTTGAGAACTTCATTCATGCACACTTCATCTGAGAACTTCATCGATGGGCACTGCATCTGAGAACTTCATCCATGAGCGCTGCATCTGAGAACTTCATCCATGAGCACTGCATCTGAGAACTTCACCCATGAGCACTGCATCTGAGAACTTCACCCATGAGCACTGCATCTGAGAACTTCATCCATGCACACTGCATCTGAGAACTTCATCCATGAGCACTGCATCTGAGAACTTCATCCATGCAAACTACTGTTGGGAGCCAACTTTTAGCAGAAAGTGGCTATCATCTTTGCAGCCATCTCGAGCCATATACCCTGACAAGAGACTTGTTTTTCAACAGCCTACAACAGCTGAGCACACTCTGATAAATATCTTGTTTTTCTGACATATCTTGTTTTGCAGTGCCCCAGCTGCAAGGCGCACGTGGTAAAGTGCCTTCAACTGTGTTCCCCTGCTTGTTCACGGCTGCAAGACACGTGGTAAAGTGTATAAAGACCCAGAATTTCCTTTCAATAAAGGGGGACTTGATCACATACCCTGTCTTGTCTCCATTCTTCGTATCTCTTGCCCCTCCATCCTCACTCTCTTTCTCTCTTGCTAGACCCTGTTGACTGACCCACAGACTGGAGCAGTAGAACTGACTGGGACACTTGGCCCCCAAATGTGGGGCAGAATGAACCGGGTCATCTGGCCCCAAACGTGGGTTTTGGACTGGGTCACACTACATCTGAGAACTTCATCCATGTGCACTGCATTTGAGAACTTCATTCATGCATACTGCACCAATAATTCACTCCTTTCTCCAAGCTCCTTCCTTCTTCACACAAATTCATAACCTATTTTTATTTAGTTTCACATACACACACACACACATATATATACATATATATATGTATATATATATGTATATATATATACACACACACACATACATACAATCATATATGTATCCACATTTGTATGAATAACCTACTGAATCTATTTCGCTTTGTACATGTGTGTATGTGTTCATGGCTGACCACTACGAATTGGGCAAACTAAGTGGGAACTCCTCTCTGGAGATAACTGATTCTCTATCAGTGGGCACTGACCTCCCAAAGCTCTACCTAATGATAGAACCACATGGAATTTCCCCTCTACCTTGGTATATAAACTGATGTTGTCATTATGCTGGTATCTGTTTAAGAAAATCTTACACTGTAGCTAGCACAGGCTGTCCTGCGAACTACTGATTTTATAGGGTATTTGGACCTGTTTCTAGTATGGCTCAGTCCTTAGCCACACCTTTAATCCTCCTGGCTGGAAGACAGAGATGCCCTTAGTATACACCTTTAATCTCAAACAATGAAGGTATAGTTACTTTGTAAAGGAAGCACTCACGTTTGAAAGTGATGTGTAATTGAGTGGCAGACTAAGTGACAAATCAGAGAAAGATTTGACAGACTTCCTATTCTGTCATGAGAAGAGAGAGGAAAGGGAAGCTACTTAAGGGAGAAACAGACAGGAAGCGAGTACAGTACAGGATAAAGTAAAGTTCCTGGAGAGCTGTACAGTAGAGTTGAGAGAGAGAAAGAGAGAGAGAGAGAGAGAGAGAGAGAGAGAGAGAGAGAGAGAGAGAGAGAGAGAGAGAGAGTTAGTTTAGCAGCACAGAGAGGGACAGAGAGGGAGGGGAGGGGGCATTTTTATAAGCAGAGTATTACAGAAACAGATTGAAGAGAGAACAAGTTAGACACAGGTAAAGACAGAATGAGCAAGAGAATAAAAAGGAGCCAGAAGACTAGAAAAGATTGCTATAGTTAGTTTGAAGCCAAACAGCAATTCTGGATAAACTGAGAGAAGCCAGACTGGGAGAAGAGTTTGAGCCAGAATAGCGGAGTTGAACCAGCCAGAGCTCAAAAAGAACTAGAAAGGGTGAGCTTATTCAGCAGTTAAGTCTTAGAGGCTGAAAACATTCTAGGTCTAGATAAGATTGTATGGGGGCCAGAAGCTTTCAGGACTAGGCCTAGGTAAGCAGTCTGAGACAGTAAGCCTCCCACATGACAATTATACAGGAGAATAAAAAATAACTTACACTGTGTATTCCAGGATAGCAACAATCTAATAGCAATCCTCCTGCCTCAGCCGCTTGAGATATTCTGATTTCAGTGATGGCTGCTCTGATTTCTATTATAATGTCGTCACTGAGGAACTCTCTACAAAGCACCCATCCAGTTTTCTGATAAAGCATATCATTGTTAGACTATGTATTTATTCATTAAAAATCTAGCACTCTTGTTGGACTATCAAATCCACAGGACAGTAGGCATTTACATCTGCCCTACTCACCACTGGGGTCCCAGCATTTAACAGTAGTAAAATTGAAGGGTAGACAACATAGCAATAATAGAAATAAGAAACGATACCTTGTGTCTGGGATCATCTCTCATTACTTCTTGTAAAGTTAGAAGATCCAGAAGTCACTAGCTTCTGTATTAGGTTCTCAAATTGTAAGTGGCAGATTAAGACAGATAATGAACTAGTTTTGAGCCACAGTACTCAGATCCAGTGCAATGATTAATATTCATGACTACTTAATTAATTTTGTACTGGAGGTAGAACCTAGAATCCTATCACGTGATCATGCACATCCAATAGACAGAACACCTGTTTCTATGTTTACCTTTAGGACTTAACAGATGAAATTGCCTAGTTTCAGGCCGGGCAGTGGTGGCTCACGCCTTTAATCCCAGCACTTGGGAGGCA
The DNA here is from genome assembly GCF_004785775.1 of Grammomys surdaster. Lineage (NCBI taxonomy): Eukaryota > Metazoa > Chordata > Mammalia > Rodentia > Muridae > Grammomys > Grammomys surdaster. The sequence goes on from NW_021604660.1 coordinate 112,040, forward strand.
GTGGCAGGCAGATTTCTGAGTTTGAGGCCAGCCTGTTCTACAGAGTGAGTTCCAGGACAGCCAGGGCTACACAGAGAAAGCCTGTCTCGAAAAAACAAAAAAAAAAAAAAAAGAAAGAAAGAAATTGCCCAGTTTCAGAAGGGCATAGAAATCCACTTAGCCTTAAAACCTGAGAGCTTTTGGTCAAGAAGAAAAGAGATCACTTATAATTAGTTAAAAGGCTACTCCAGAGAAAGAGTTTAAAAAGAGAGACATGGTGAGTGCTTTATTTCCGAGGATTAGGAGTTTTACCTTCCTCCACAGCCAACGCCTCCAGCTTCAGTGGTAGATCAGAGGATCCACCTGTAGCCAGTGAACTCTGGATGTCGGGTAAGGCATTGCGACGGCCTGCCCTTGCTGACGACGCGAAGCTAGTGATCACAGATTCCACATCAGTCATCTCCGATGACTCTGTCCTCATCACAGAATCTATAGATAGAATGTACACATTAAAAAATGAGTCCGGTCAGAAGTAAAAGGGTCACCTCAGAGACCAATGGCTACATCAAAACCGCTACAGACTTGAAGAGCTGATCTCGGTGGCACAATAACAGTGTCTGCGCCCTGGCTCTAGGATGTCCACGTGAGCATTTGCTGAATAGGGCAGGAAGTACTTCTGTGAACCAGATTGCTATAAATAATCCTGGATCCCAAACCAACACTCGAACGCTTGAGGGTGTAGAAGGCCTGGACTTTTTTGTTCTGCTATTTCTATGGAAGAATCAGCCAACCCGGAGCTTGGCAACCAATGAAGACAGACTGGAGTGGCCACTCCCGGAGTAATTGTTTGTGGTATTTATTTGAGCTGAAACCAAACCACTGTAATTGTGGGGAATAAACAAAGCACATTTCCTTACTCTTTAGAACTAAATTCGATTTTCTATCTGAGGCTTTTCCTTCCACAGTTGAGACATAATGTGTGCTGATTCAGGTAGGTTTCAGTATGCTCAGGTTTATGCTACGCAGTTTTGCTTGACGCTGAGTGGACACAATCATTGCCAGCACCTAGGAATGACTCCTAGTAATCCTCCTACAAATAATCCTTCTCTGACAACTCTTAAGAAACCATTTGTTGTATAGGTTTGTTGTATAGGAGGTAGCAGTTATTATATATTCTGAAAAATCTAAACTGACCGTCTTTCAAATATGATTTTTTTTCTAAGTTTTCCTAAGAATTGATTTTGAGCTGTAACTCAGAAGCGATGATGGTAGAAGGCATTTGCTGAATTTGCTGAGTAGATAGCATGTGTCAGGTCCTAGCAAGGCTTTGAGAATATGTGTGTTTGTTTGCGTGTGTCTGTGTGTGTGTGTGTGTGTGTGTGTGTGTGTGTGTGTATGTGTGTATGTGTATATGTGCATATGTATATATGTGTATACGTATACATATATATTCAGGGTTTTTTTTTTACTTTTTATTGGTTCTTTATGAATTTCATATCATGTACCCCAATCTCATTCATCTGTCCCTCCCCTCATACCCACCCTCCACCCTTGCAAACTCGTCCTCCAACAAAGGAAAAAGCATCTTATTGTGGAAGCTCTAATGTGTCACAGTGTGTCCCACAGTATACTCTTTTGTCCATACTACTTTGCTAGCAAATGTTCATTGCAACAACCTGTCACAGGTTGTGAGGGACAAAGGAGGAGAGGAGGTCATCTCTCCCTCATCCATGCGCCACAAGCAGACAAGAGGCAGGACCAGCTCTCCTGTCTTTACCTCCTCAGGCCTGATCACCTCCAATCCCCGTGTCCAGCACCAGCTCTACTGTGCTGCCCCGGTGAGGTGCAGAGTCTGCTCCCCCAAGTGCTGCAGCAGGTGAGGAGCAGGGCCCACTCTGCTCTTCTTCTCTCATGACTCCAGGGCCAGCTCTCCCATCAGCCACCAGCAGCAAAGACTGAGGGTGGGGAAGAGTATCTCTCTCTAGCCCACATTGCCGCAAGGCAGAAAAGTTACTGGTCCAGTTCTCCCCCACTCATACACTTGGTGCCACCTCTCTTACATCCACCCCCTTGGGGCCAGCTCACAGACATGACCCTCATCACCAGGGTCAACTCTATTGTGCAACTCAGGTGAGGTACAAGGCCCACTCTCCCTAATGTAGCTGTGAGGGACAAGGACATCTCTCATGGTCCCATGCCTTCAGGGCTAGCTGTCCCATGGATGCCCAGGAAAGGGATGGGTCCAGTTCTGCACAGCCCTCAGACATGTCCCTGAGTTCAATCCCAGACAATGAAGTTTGTCTGGCCTTTGGTGGTAACAGACCCATTGCAGGGTTTTTGTACTCAGAGGCCAAGCACAGGTTTATACTTTCTGACAAATTACCTCAGAACACAAAATGTGCCCAGTGTCCACCAAAGGATGGATTCAATCCTCTTTGGTGTTTATGACATACCAAACTCTGGCCTGAAGAAAAAAAGGCAGCCTTCTCATAGTAGTTAAAGGATAGCTTTTCATAGACAACTGATTTCCATTAAGAAAATGCTAATAACAAAATGAGAATATGCACACATGCTGCATCTGGAATTAGGAACACAGCTCTCGTCCATTGCATGTAAGAATTCATGTGGTGCCCTAGGTGTTCTCAGGAGTGTTGTGGTAGTCTGAAAGTACCATAAAAAGCCCTTCTCTTACTGTGCTAGCTAGTCCCCTTTTGTGAGCATCATACGAGGTTTGCAGACACAGTCTGGAATTAGACTTCCAGCTGTTTGATACTTGCCAAGTGTCTGGGCATTGATGGCTCGGAGAAGTATAATGAACACTGAACTATTAGTTCAAAGGAATACACTTGATTACAGAGTTGCAAAGTGACTGTGGGCAATTCACTTAAATTTATAAGTCACAGTTTCACTTCTACAAATCAGCTATGACAATCACCCTGTCTGATTCACAGGGTAATTATCTAGACAGATGATGGGTAAACATCTCTCTGTTCCTATAAGCACAAGTGACAAGAGACTACTTGCATCATTGGTCACCTCTCCCTATAGTTTATCTGACCTTCTTCCTGTGTATCCTCTTCGTTCTCAAAAGAAAGACCTTCTTGCTAGAGTTCTCTTGACTTTTGTAACAGAGAAACCAACATGTCTTCAATAATATCTATAGATATTTTGTGTCTACTACATCACTTAAATTTCATTATAATTCTATAAGGCAATGAGGTATGATCTAGATTTTTTGGATATCGCCACTGGGAATGAGAGATTCCATGACTGACATGAAGTTGCATAACCGCTAATCCAGTCAGCCATGAAATCAAAATGACATGGTAATTATTAAGAAGAATTATAAATCCTGCTGATATATGCAGCTAGCTGCATGTATGCCTCCTTTAGATTCTGTTTTTCATTAACTTTTCTCTGTTTAAAATTCTCCCTCTGTCTTGCCCCTTTTGTGTGTTTTCATGTGTGCATGTCATGTGTGTGTGTGTGTTATGTGTGTGTGTGTGTGTGTAAGAGACATAGTGTGAGACAGACACAGGCATTATCTTAAATATTTGGTAGTTTGTAAGAATCTCTACCCATGAGGCCCTAACTCTATCTCCCATCAGTAAACATTGCCTTAGACGTGAGGGCCATGTTCAAATGCTTATCTTCAAAAATCATCTCTCCATGTAACTGGAAACACACTATGCTTGGCTTGGTGGTCCAGACCCTGAATTCATGCTTGATTATCCATAGCCGTAAAGCTAAACATAACAACAGATATAAAAATATTAAAATATAATATTTTAAATATTTAAATATTATATGTTACATAAAATCATACATTTCTTACAAGGTAAGAAAAGTTACAAAGGTTTTTTTTTTATCTTCTATCAAAAGAACTTCTAGTTATGTTTATATTATGTACATTTTACACAAATCTCAACTTGAATATTAAAAGAGAGTTTCTAAAATATGAATACAGTCATCAATGCAGAAGCAGAGTCCTGGGCCCTTGTTACAGTTTGGTCTTTTGTTATGTATTGTAATGTAAGGCCTGGTTGCTCCAGTAACAAGAGAATCTACATGGTTGCATACCACCATAGTGATGGCATGTAACCTTGCCCCCAGGTTATCCCTGATTGGTGAATAAAGATGTCTACAGCCTATGGCTGGGAAGAAGAAAAATAGACGGGGGTTTTGATTTCTAGGCTTGGGGTTGGGGGCAGGAAACAGCAGGGGTGAGGGTAGGGTAGGAAAAATGGAGAGAGAAGACATGGGGCATGAATCATGAAAATATGGCCATGAGGGTTGGTCGATGGGAGTTAAGAGCTTGCCCAGATAGAACATGGCAAGTTATAACTCAGGGCTCTTGATGAAGAAGTAAATTCTAATAGTTTAGAAGGTAGATATCTGCCCAATTAATGCTATAAAGGCTTTTTTATAAATATGAAGGTTGGGTGTCATATGGGAACTAAATGATCAAAGGTAGGTTAGAAGCCCCTATTTGAGGTTAAATAATGACTACAGCAGGCCCTGAGTTAATGTTTTGCTGTGTGGGAAGTTGCTCCTTTTACCTTTACAATTATTATATCATGCTACAATTTCCTAAACAAAAACATTACAAAACTATCTAAAAGGGTGTCAGCTACATTCAATAACGAGGATCTTACTGAATAAGAGAAGGTCAGAGCTGGCAGGCCATGGAGAGCTAGCAACCAGGCTACCTTCCTCTCGGGCTTTGTTCTGCTGTTTCTCAGTTTACATTTGCATCCTTCTCCTCTCAGATCCTGGGGCTCATGCTGACCAAGATACCACTACTGATAGACCAGGGAGCTCATCATCTCAGCCCTCAGAACTGTGGGAAGATGGGGCAATCTACAGTGGACTCTTTCTGATCCAACACGTGGTGGCTTACAGAGAGGTTGCAGGGCCCTTGGTTCTGGCTTTTATTATTTGGCTCTTTGCATTCTCTGACAACAGGCTCCCTGTAGCATTGGACATAACTGCAAAGTCCATCATGAAATGTGAATAAACTGTGTAAATCATGTTATTGCTTTTATACTGCTAGGTAAAGGAGAATGTGTCAGCTCTACAGACAGAAGCATGCTCACAATATGTTTTTGAAATGTAAAAGTAATATTTGTATTGTAGGAACAAAAAGGAAAAAATAATGACCCATCACGATTCGTACAAAGGAAAAAAAAAGATCTATTTGGGAACTGAAGACAGAACAAAGCCATATCAAGCAGTTTTTAGTTCCTTCAATACATTTTAATGTGTTAAAAAGTGAACATATATTTCTTTTATAGTATGGAAAGACTGAAGGAAGACAAACTATGAGTCAACAGACAATTAGCACAGAAGCGTCCTAACAATACTATTTTGAGTATATACAGAGAAAATCATGAAGTGGATATTCCTTCCTTCCCTAAATAGCCATTTAATTTCTCTGTTTTTCTAGGCAGTAGTGCTTTTTATATTTTAAGGAATGGTATACGTAGAAAGACAACTGTTCTTCTTCAATGCTTTGTGAGATTTAAAGAGCATAGTTCATAGGAAGATGAGGTAATACAACCAAGGGAAATAAATCCAAGATAAGCTTCTAGGCATTTTAAATTCTGAAAGCTTAAAAAACTCATTATATGAATGTTTGCTAACTAAGGTGGCTGACTCACCAGCAAAGCTTCCTCTTTGTCATTTTCAGAATTAACAGAGGATTCTAGCTGAGTTCTGCTTTGTCAACTGTGCTGCTTACAAGAGCTGGAACCATCTGAACATTAGAAGATTCTACCGAAGCCATGTATTCCCAATGAGGTAATGCCATTTGTATTGCCCTGGACATACTTGATCTTACTTGAAAATATAGCTTTTAACAGAAGACCATAACACAGTCATGTATGCATGCACTCCAGATGCTCTGCAGTCTCCAAAATATGGAGGGTAAGGTATAAACACAAACGAAGAAAGTAAGATGTTCAAGCTAAACAGAGTACTAGATTTATACAAGCATACATATATACGTACATACATGCAAACATGCATACTGTATGCATATATACACATAACCGTGTGTACATGGATAATACTAAAATCCCAGTAGACTTAGAATATGGTGTATTTCTTTGTTGAAAGCGTAGCTACAAACAGATCTTACTGTTTCTCTACCTATAGACTATATAGCACACCCTCTTTCTCACACCAGCCTTTCTGAGGATGTCTTTACTTGAAGCAGGCTGACAGTTTCCTTCTTTTCCCATTTCTTTTTTTTTTTTTTTTAATTTTTTTATTGGATGTTTTATTTACATTTCATATGTTGTCCCCCTACCCCATCCCCCACCCACCCAGGAACCCCCAATCCCCTCACACCTCCTCCTTCTTCTTTGTGGATGTAACCTCTATCTACCCCCCCCCACTCCCACCTCCCCACCCTCAAAACTCCCACCCCCTGGGGCGTCCAGCCTTCATGAGGTCAAGGATCTCATCTTCCACCTGTGCCCAGCAGGGCCCTCCACTCTTATATATTCAGCTAAGGCCCTGGATCCCTCCATAAGTGCTCCCAGGCTGGTGGTTTAGACCCTGGGAGCTGTGGTTGGTTGGTATTGTTGCTCTCCTCATGGGGCCACAAATCCTTTCAGCTCCTTCAGTCTTCACTCTAACTCCTCCATTGAGAACCCCATGATCACTTCAATGGCTAGTTGTGAGCATCTGCCTCTGAATATGTCAGACTCTTGAAGACCTCTGAGGAGACATCCATATCAGGCTCTTATCAGCATGCACTTCCTGACTTCCACATCAGCATCTACCTTTGGTGACTGCACATGGGATGGATACTCAGGTGGAAAGGTCTTCAGACGGCCCCTCCTTCAGTTTTTGTCCCTCGCTTTGTCTCCATATTTGCTCCCTTGAGTATTTTGTTGCTCCTTCTAAGAAGGACCGAATCACCCCCACTTGGTCTTCCTTCTTTATGGACTTCATGTGGCCTGTGAGTTGCATCTTGGGCATTTTAAGGTTCTGGGCTAATATCCAATAATCAGTGAGTGAATACCATGTGTGTTCTTTTGTGATTGGCTTACCTCACTCAGTATGATAATTTCTAGTTCCATCCATTTACCTAGGAACCTCTCAAATTCATTGTTTTTAATAGCTGAGTAATACTCCATTGTGTAAATATACCACATTTTTTTAATCCATTCCTCAGTTGAAGGACATCTGGGTTCTTTCCAGCTCCTGGCTATTATAAATAAGGCTGCTATGAACATAGTTGAGCATATGTCCTTATTATATGTTCGAGCACCTTCTGGGTATATGCCTAGGAGTGGTATAGCTGGATCCTCGGGTAATGCTATGTCCAATTTTCTGAGGAACCGCCACACTGATTTCCAAAGTGGTTGCACCATCTTGCAGTCCCACCAACAATGGAGGAGTGTTCCTCTTTCTCCACACCCTCGCCAGCATCTACTATCACCTGAGTTTTTAATCTTAGCCATTCTGACTGGTGTGAGATGGAATCTCAGGGTTGTTTTGTCACCTCACTTCCCACAGTGAAATCACTACTTATTCTGTGCATAACACTTCAAATAAATCTTTTACCTGCTAACTTCGTTCTTAGAGGGGCTGTATGAGTCAGACTGTCTGAGGAAAGCAACACTTAGAATAACAACAACAGCAAAAAGGAATTCTAAAAAGTATGTTTGAGGAAGTGATTGTTTTTCTTGGCCAAAAGCTGGTCTCAACTGACACTTAGGGACTAAGGACTTAGCTCATTGATAGAACAAAGGCTTAGCAAGTGTGAAGCTTCAACAATAAACACTTTCCATGGGAAAGAAGAAGGAAAGGAAAGAAAGATGAGAGGAAAAGGGAGGCAAGGGTTTATCTGTCTCTCTCCAGTTCTCAATATCTTTATACTTGATGCTAGTTTTCTCCAGTTCTCTGTTGGTAAAGATACTTTTTTTGTGTGTGATTTTCTGTTTTGTATACACAGACCTCCTCTAAACATGGTGAAAGACACAGGATAGTTGGTTCTTCGGATACCAACAGATCAGATATTTATCCATGTAATCACATGCAAACCCTGCACCATCCCACAAGCCACAAAGAGGAAGCAAAGTATACTGAGATGAGACACAGTCTGCTCCCTCCCGCCACCTTTCTTAACCTCAAGTCCTAATGTCAAAAAATTAAAAGATGTGAATCCTTTAACACACCAATTCAACCAGTGACAACTCTATTTTAGGCTAAATGGAGAACTTGCATATGTATAATGGAGTATTTGCATATATATAAAATTACATTCTTACTTGAAGATATGCCTCTTTGAAATTCCTTCATTTGTGACATATCTATGTCTCTAGCATAAGACAAAAATAAATGAAATCTTACTTCACAATTTTAATGTTCAGATTTTTGCTTGCAGTAAGAAATTCTCAACAAATATTCATATGCATATTAAAGTTGCTCTAGCACAGAAAAATTTTAAGCAATTAAGCATTTAGTACTCAAATCCAAACAATTTTATTCTCCAGTAATCTTCTAGATGAACTCATACTTAAATCTGAGTATCTTTCCAGTACTGTAATACGTACTGTTTCAAAACAGGACTATTTATGGTGATAACATGAAGTGAAATGGAGTATGCTTAGTACTTCAGTACATGGTACAGGATGCTTAGCTATGTGTATGGTGGTGTAGGGATAAGAAATCGCCTCTGTAAATAATTCTAGAGGCCAGTCTGTTATGATGCCTCCTCAAATCCATTGCAACTTCCCAAAGGAACAGTTGAATCCAAACTTAAGTCAACATAAAGCCAACTTGTCAAACACTTTCCAAGTCCAGAAAGCATTCTTTCTTTCATTTGCTATCATGCTTCCTCCTGTCCCAATCCTTAGCAGGAGAGAGCAGCCACTGATAGAAGAAAATAACACCTCTAGTGCACTAAAAGTTCTCCTAAAAGACAAGCATGCTTTCCTTAGATACATGATCTTTCCCTACCTACCCCCCAGTGCTGTAGAGATTGAAACTAGAGCTTCATTTGTGTGTGTGTGTGTGTGTGTGTGTGTGTGTGTGTTTATGTGTGTGTATGTGTGTGTGTGTGTTTATGTGTTTATCGTTTTTATGTGTCTCTGTGTGTTGTATGTGCTGGGCAACATCTAGAACACAGACAGTTTTACTTCTCCTTTAGATGAGTGCCATTTTTTCTAGCCATCAACCACAGCATCCTCCTGTTTTACAATTTCTATTACTTTAGCAATCCTTTCTTCCCCTTCTAAGAGATCCAAATTGGAAAAAAAACAAAACAAAACAACAACGACGACAACAACAACAACAACAAACATGGCAAGGATTAGAAGGAACCATTCTCATGAAAGAAAGCAGACAGAAAGGAAGAAGAGTTCAAAATTGAAGGAGCACCACACCAGTTACTGCTCAGTTAGGGAGCCAGAGAGGGGATACGAATTCCCAGTTTTGACTGGTGACTCAGGAGAACCACATGCTAAGCAGCTCAGCTCCACTAGGGGAGCAGAGGAGGACAAGGTTCATTCCAACACCAGAAGCGGGCGTGGCTCCACAGGGAGCAAGCTAATGGAGGCCCTAGACTGACCTGAGATCTGCCCCAACTCACCCTTTTCCTCTTCTAATTGCTTCTTGACACAAAATATCCTAATATTTCTAAACAGGAACAAAGACACCCAAACCTCACACTTTACACTTGTGGGGAAAATAATACAATTTTAGACTTCTTAGAACTGACTTGCACTCACCTCAGGTGGGTTGGCTTCTCTGCTAATGACATAGCTTTAGTGTCAAATGGCAGTTGATGACATCAGTAGAGAGGAGAGAAGGAGAAGTTAATATAACCATCATGGTCACACTAGAAAAGTTTTTGTGTTCCTCTGATTCATATAAAACCTGGGGGAAGAAGGGGAAACCTGCCTAGCAAATTCACTAAACAAATGTGAATTACAAGCTGATACCTATACCAACTGTGAGCCAGCCAGAAGTAAAATTTACTTTCATCTTTCTAAAGAACAAGATAAAAAACAAGACTGTAAGTAAAGATTTCAACCAGAAAGTGGATTTTGTTACACTATCACATTTAAATAGCTCTGCATAAAGGCCAAAAGCTAGGAAAATACAGGGGTGTGTGTGTGTGTGTGTAACAAACATTAGCTACCATTTGCAGAGTCATAATTAATGCAAAACTCTTACAGCATCAATGTTTATCCTCAGCCAGGCATTGAGTATCTCTATGCTCTGACACAAGCCTTCTCTGAAAGGGATGCATTAATATTAAACTGGACAAACTGACTGACCTAAAGTCAATAGCATAACCCATGTAATAGTCTGACCTTAAGACTTAAATCACAGGACGGCTTAACAGAACATTGATGTACATGACAATACTCTATCATAGCCTTGATAATACGTTTCATCTGTGTAGTTACTAGCCAGGAACATTTAGAGACATTGGCTGCTTGAGTCCAAGAGAGTTAAATGGGTTATATCAATCTACTCTGATATTAATAGTAGGAATTTAGTCAGCAGAGAACTTAAAAGTTTTGCTGAAAGTCAAAAAACTGGAAGAATAAGCTTGAGTCAGCTGTGGGGATGTTCCTTTTTAGATAATGGGACTTTCAATTTCTGTATGTGGACTATATACATGAAAGGACAACATCGGAGGCAGGTATGACTTAATGTGGGTCACTACTGGGTAATGGAGTCCTTAAGAACTCATGTCAATGCTCAAGTGTGAAATGAAGTCCTCATTTGAAATGGTTTTCTGTGTGATACTTCAAAACATACATAATATATATTGAATGTATATATTCACATGTATATAATATATAAAATATATACTATAATGGATACTACATTTGTATGTTTATACTATATATTGTATATAATATTTATATAATTTTTATGTATAATGAACTGTCATACTTATATGTCAACTTATTTATATATTGTGTATAATATATAATGTACATATATTATTAACATATATGTATATTATACAAATATATTCATACATAAATATGTATATTTATATATTACATGCATTTATATACTTAATATGTACATTAACTTTTAGTAATGAATTTTATTTTATCCATTTAATGAAAAATTTCTCAGAATGTATCTTATTCCCTCTGTAAATGAATATAATTTTCATCTTTCTCCTTGGCTGCAGAGAAAAGACAAAAAATTATCGCACTCTCTTGGGCTCTGGTTTGTTTTCTCACTATAAGAGAAGATAGCATTTTAATGCCTGATCAAGTGAAAACAATTAGAAAAATCACAGTAGCAAAATTTTAAGTGTTTCTAGGGCTTTTTTAGGTCATATATTAAAATCAAAGCAAAACAACAATAATATAAACTCAATCAAATAGCAAATGGCAAGAAAAATTGTGTCTTTAAAATATTTTTTCTCGCCGGGCAATGGTGGCACACACCTTTAATCCCAGCACTTGGGAGGCAGAGGCAGGTAGATTTCTGAGTTCGAGGCCAGCCTGGTCTACAGAGTGAATTCCAGGACAGCCAGGGCTACACAGAGAAACCCTGTCTCGAAAAAACCAAAAAAAAATTTTTTTTCCTCAAATTATTTGTATATTAACCTATAATCATGCTAAGTAGATGAAAATATATTCAAATGGATTCATTGGACTGCACAAAATCCTTTGCAAAGTGAAAATGTCACAATATTTTTATTATATAAATACAATGAGTTCATAAAAATGATATCCAGAATATGCTTTTATAAGCAAGTGAAAAAATGATTCTGAAACTTGTACAAATCTCTTATTTTTAAAAGTGTGAGGAGACAACCTGGTAAGAGACCTAGATTGAAACAAGGACAGCAGTCTAGTGTGGGTAGAGTTACTGTGACTTCTTGTCTTCTCTTCCAGGTCATTGTTTTACAAACTTTCTGTAATGATGATTTTTTTAAAGGATACTTTTTTTCTTAGTTTTTGAAATTACCATATAATTCCATTCTCCCTCCCTTCCCTTTCCTACTTCCAACCTCTCACAAACACCCCCTTCCGCTCTCTCACATTCATGGCCTCTTTGTAATTGTCCTTACATAGATCCATATGAATATTTATAATAGGGACACTGACAAAATCATGTTGAACATGCACAGTTTTTAAGCTCTTCAGTGAAAATTCCCTTATGTGATCCTGTGTTGTAGGGTTGCTATTACTAAGTCTAATTTAAAGAAAAGGAAACCGAGGCGTCTTGATTTGAGTTAGCTTGAGCCTAGAAAGACCATGATCCATCCATCCTCACTAATTCTTCAGTTGCACCTCCCAGGAACAGTTACAGAGGGCTGCCTGTCTCCTTTCACCTTTGTCTTACTGAGCATATGCAGGGTGCTTTGCTCAGGGCCAGATTCTGAGGAAATAGTGATAACAAGACTAAAACTAAAATACTGAGTAGCGACACCATGTAAAGGGTAAGCCCCTACTAAGGAAGAAAAAGCCTAGCTAACATAGATTGTTACTGAGTTGGGGCATATTCATTACTGGAATGCTTATTACAAAGAAACAAATGTCATTAAAATGCACAAGTAGATCTTTTCCTGTGGGCACTGGGGAACCATGAAAGTCTCCCAGTTACATAGGAAAGATGAGTATGAGAAGTATTATCTGGAAATAGCGTCGTCCAGTGTCAAGAAGAGCCATTAGAAAGCAACTAGAAAAAAGTTTTATCAGTAAACCTACCATAACACATACCATTTACAAATGCAATGACCAAGGATAGATTCATATTAAAACTAAGACAAAAACAAAGACCTTAAACTATCAGACCAGATGATTTATTAGAAATAGAATGTAAACAATAAATACTTCATGTAAAAATTCACTAAGTATGCTACAGATAGTATCAAATATAGTTTTCATCCAGTAGACTCTGCATTATGGATATTTTCATTAAGTTGAATGTTACCTGGCCTTTTTTCCTTGCAGCTTAAAATATTTTGTCTTAGTTCTGTAGATTTTGTGTTTTGATAAGGCTGTCCACTCTCTCCCTATCTATTCAACATACTACTTGAAGTCCTAGCTAGAGCAATAAGACAACTAAAGGAGATCAAGAGGATTCAAATTGGGAAGGAAGAAGTCAAAGTATCACTATTTGCAAATGATATATGAGCAACCCCCAAAACTCTACCAGATAACTCCTATGTTGGGAGCTGACACCTAGCCAAAAGAGGCTATCATCTTTTCAGCCATCTCGAGCCATATACCCTGACAAGAGACTTGTTTTCAACAGCCCGAAACAGCTGAGCACACACTGATAAACATCTTGTTTTTCTCACATATCTTGTTTTGCTGTTTAGTGCTGCCAGCAGCTAGGTGCACACGTGGTCTCCACATTGCTGCAAGGCACACGTGGTCTCCTCACTGCCAGCTAGGTGCACATGATATCCACGCTGTAAGGCACATGACGTAGTGCCTTCAGCTGTGCTTGTCCATGAGGGCAAGGCACGTGGTAAAGGGTATAAATACCCAGGATTTCCTTTCAATAAACGAGACTCGAAGAGACTTGGTCAGACTCCCTGTCTTGTCTCCATTCTTCAAGTCTCCGTCCCCACTCTCTCTCTCTTGCTAGGCCCTGACCCACAGACAGGAGCAGCAGAACGGGCCATTACAAAGTGACCCCCAAACATGAGGCAGCTTGGGCAGTTACACTCCTACAGCTAAAAAACACTTTCAGCAAAGTGGCTAGATAGAAAATTAACTAAAAAGAAATCAGTAGCCCTCCTTTATACAAATGAAAAACAGACCAAGAAAAAAGTAGGGAAATAACATCATTTACAATAGTCACAAATACTATAAAAGACCTTGGTGTAACTCTAACCAAACAAGTGAAAGACCTATATGACAAGAACTCCAAATCACTGAAGAAAGAAATTAAGGTCTTAGGCAAGAACAAAGAAGTAGGCTTCAGACATGAAAATGACCTTGGGCTAGGACAGAGAGGTAGGCTCAGATAGATATTTTGGTCATCCTGATAAGCCCTTGGAAACAGTGATCATGAGAGTGATCATGGAACTTTGTTTATTGTCTTGATTGTTCTTTGACTATCTGTGTTTATTGTCTTGCTTGTTCCTTGACTATTTGCATCTATTGTACTGCTTGTTCCTCAATCTAGAACTGACCTGAATGATAGCATGTAATTAAAATGGTATAAAAGCAAAAAGGAGAAAGAGGGATGGAATAGGGGGTTTCTGGTGGTGGGTGGGTCAGGGGAATGGGGAAAGGAGATAACACCTGAAATGTAAATAAATAAAATTATCCAATAAAAAGGGAAGATATCAGAAGATGGAAAGCCCTCACATGCTCCAGTAGTGTTAAAATAGTGAAAATGGCCATCTTAGCAAAAAGCAATCTACAGATTCAATGCAATTTCCATCAAAATTCCAATACAATTCTTTACAGACCTTAAAAGAGCAATTCTCAATTTCATAGGGAAAAGAAAAACCAAACTCAAACCAAACCAACCAAACCAAAAAAAAAAAAAGAAACCCAAAAAAGACAAAAACAAACAAACAAACAAAATAGGATAACTAAAACAATTATGAACAATAAAAGAATGGAAGTATGATCATCCCTGACCTCAAGCTGTGCTACAGAACAATAGTAGTAAAAACAACAGTGAGGATATGGAACCTGAAAAGGCCACCTCCAGTACGTAGGCAGGAATCTCATTGGAGCAATAGGGACACAAACTTTCCACCCAAAATGTATTCTGACTACAAGAAATGCAGGGCAGGGGATAGAGCAGAGATTGAGGGAATGGCCAACCAATGACTAGCCCAACTTGACACAGACCCCATGGTCAAGCACCTATCCTTGACACTATCTATTAATTACACTCTGTTATGCTCGCAGACAAGTGTCTAGCATGACTGTCCTCTGAGAGGCTCCACCCAGCAGCTGACTAAAACAAATGCAGGGAACTACAGCCAAACACTGGACAGAGCTCAGAAAGACCTGTGGAAGAGTTGGGGGAAGAACTGAGGTCCCTGAAGGGGATAGGAACACCACAGGAAAACCAACAGAGTCAACTAACCTGGATTTTTAGGGGCTCTCAGAGACTGAACCACCAACCAAAGAGCATACACAGGCTGGACCTAGGCTCCCTGCACATGTAGCAGATGTGTATCTTGACCTTCATGTGGGTTCCCCAACAACTGGAGCAAGGGTTATCCCTAAAGCTGTCGCCTGTCTGTGGAATATGCTTCCTTAACTGAGCTGTCTTGTTCGGCCTCAGTGGGAAAGGATGCTCCTAGCCCTGCAAAGATGTGATCTTGCCAGGATAGGGGGATATCCAGGAGGGCCTCTATCCTATTAGAGAAGAGGGTGAGGGGGGAGTGGGGGAGGGGTGACCAGAGGGGGAGCAGCAATCTGGATGTAAAGTGAATAGATAGATAGATAGATAGATAGATAGATAGATAGATAGATAGATAAATAGATAGATAGATAGATAGAAAAATAAGTAAATAAATAAATAAATAAATAAATAAATAAATAAATAAGACAAGTTGAATGAACTGCAATATATATACCTCCACCTTATTCAATAATTCAAAGCTTGTGGTTATTCTTACAATCACACACATATAGCTCAACTACATAAAAATTAATACCACTTATTTTGGCATTATAATCTAAAGGCACACTATGTGTATCTATTTATGTGCAGACCATTTATATCTATAAAATCATAGTGCTTTCACAAAATTCTTCATTATATGTTGTATCTTTTAAATAGCTGATCTGAAATAGCTTATCTTTTCCATTATAACATAAACTTTAAAAATTCATGGAAACTACTGAACTTTGTACATAAGTAAATAAATGAATAAGTACTTTCACAACTAAAAAAAAATCATAAAGATGTTTTATAATAAAGTGTATTTTTTCCTGAAGAAAAAAAATATTTTTGTACAGGGTGTGGTGATATAAGCCTTTAGTCCCAGCACACAGGAAGCAGAGGCAGGCAGATCTCTGTGAGTTTGAGGCCAGCTTGGTCTATAAAACAAGTCCAGGACAGCCAGGGCTTGTTACACAGAGAAACCCTGTCTTGAACACCCTCCTGCAAAGTCGATTTTTACTTTCATTCTGACAGGAATGACTCTTGAACTTGAATAAGCAAGCGTCTCACATTATCTCACCTCATTCCACATTGGCAGGTAAGGAATTTGACAATTCCGATGATTAATTTTACATGGCAGCTTGACTAGGCCATGCTCTGATTGTGGTAAACATTAGCCTGGATGTGATTAGGAGAATGCTTGTAAATGAGACTGACATCTAACATAGTGGCCTGAGTAAAGCATATTATCCTTCCCACTAAAAATGGGGGAAGGGAGAACTCGATTCTCTGCCTGTCTTTGATTTATAACCTGTTTTCCTCTGCCATTGAAATCAGACTTGGATTGAAGCAAGGCATTCATCCTGGTCCTTAGACTCGAAATGAGACTATGATAGACAAGTTAATTCAAGAGTTGAGGAGAGAGACAGAGACAGAGAAGGAAAAAAGGACTCATTTAGCACTCACCTTGATCCTGGTAATCGTTCATTCTCCTGGGCTTAGGAACAGTTATCTTACTTATTTACCAACATAGCTATCATTTAAAAGAGAGTTTCGGAAATATTTGATCCTAACGTTAAAATGTCCTGGGTTTTCATGGTTGTTGTGTTTTGGGGTTTGCTTATTTGGGTTATGAAGTCATCTGATACTTCTAGAAAAGTTAGTTCTGGCTTTAAATTTTAAATCTTTCACATCCAAGTAATAGTAACGTTTCCTTTACATTTAGTCACAAATCTTCACATATACAGATGTTCAAATATGTAAATGAATCATTCTTTAACAGTACTTATTTTAAATCTCAGGTCTTCATTTTCCCTTCATAATTTTGAGAGTCTTTAACTCAAAATACTATTCATATTCTGATTAAAATTTATTCTTTCTGCACAATTTGGGATAATTTAAGACCATCTACAGGAGCCATTCCTTAATGTGGCTTATAAGCATTAAAATTAAGGTATGCTGCCCCGACCTCTGATAAAATGGTAAGGGCCTTGATTTACTTAATGCCATGTTTCTCTCTACTCTGCCTCCACAGTAAAACCCTAGTCAAACCATTCTTCATGTGGGGAGCAGTCACTGTTCCTGTTTACCCTGGGGTATCAGAATATAGCTCCTAGTAAGCACAAGGCAACACATGGACATACATGTCCTCTTTGGGAACTCATGGACAGCATATTCTCATTGCTGTTCACAGTTCCTGATCATTTACTCTACCTTCTCCAAGTCTCTTCGTGGTCTGCAGTGTTCTTGACCTTGTGCTATGAGCATGTGTGACCACAATCTTTTGTAGATCTCATATATCCAGTTTTAGATGTGTTCAGCCAGTGTCAAGTCTCCAGAGAGGGATTCTCTGCCTCACCAATAGGAGCGTTAGGAAGGAATGTACATTACCAATGTCAGGAACTACATAGCTTTCCAAACAGTTACAGGTAAAGAATATCTTGTCAGAATAAATTTACTGCTATTGGTTAATTGGTTCTGAGATATGGCAAAACCTGAAACAGAGCCTCTCATGGCTGGAGACTGAGTGGTAGACTGTATGACAGTATGTTGTCTCTGTCAACCAGTCCAGTACTGTCTCTTTCCACACGATGAAGCCCTTGTCTCCAAGATGAATATTGTTAACCATACCCTGATATCACATGATAGCAGGTTGAGTTTCTTTCACAGGTAGTTCCCTGAGGTTGCTTCTTCTAAGGGCATTCCTTGACCAAGCAGAACTTCAGCCCTGCTTACTAAGCAGGCTAGAGCTCACTGTGTCTATCCTGGTGACTGTCATGGGTTAATTGAGGGTACAATACAGATATTGTTTGTAGTTGTACATACAAGGGACAGGCCAAGGGACAACCCTCTTTGTAAGGTCTGTGGAAAGGAAGGAAAGCACCGTCCTGCAGAGACTTAAGGCATTCCAGTTGTTGTTCATGCAGGGTAGTGACCTTGCTGGGCTCCCGGGCTGCTGCCTCCCATGCTGCTGTCGTTTGGTTTCTTTTGACCCCCAGGGGCATCAGGGTGCACATCCATGGTGGCCCGTGGCCCAGGTGCTGATGAAAACAAAAAGGGGATAGGGAGAGGAAGGAGCATTTGGCACTCAACCAATCTTGGGATGCAAAACCCACTGCCAACGTGCCCTGGGTTCAGCACAGTTGCCCAAAAACACATCAAAAATCTAATTTTGCAGTCACAAACCCAAGACCACATGCAAACCATAGAAAGATAACTTTGCTGGATGTGGGCGTGGATCCCAGAGTGATGAATTAGGATTCCTAGGAGGAAGAGGTAACCACTTAGAATGCAGGCCAACAAGTTCCTGGACATTTTCCCATAACTGCACTAAAAGCCTGTGCAATAGTTATGTAGAGACAGAAGCTGAAGTATGAAATATTACTTGGATAGAAATCCAATATATTCCCAGAGTTAGTTTTCCATTAAAACTTGGTAAAAAGAGAACGTAGGAGGGTTTACCCATATAATAGAGAGTGTGGGGTTGTTCTGGAAGGTGGACTTAATCAAGTTAGAGTTGCAGATCAAGCATCCTTTCCTTATGACACATTATTGACTGAGCTTCTGTTGAGACAAAACCCATAATCTTCGGGGTTGGAGGATAACACTCATAGCATCCTACAGGTCACACCTTGGCAACCTTGTGGCACCTGTTGTAGACATTAATCCAAACCCAATGTCTTTATACATGCAAGTCAACTATTACCATGTGGTAGACCTGCAAACTTGATGATACTGATTTCAGGAAGAAATGTATAAATATGATAAAGGTGAAGGGGACCCTCCCCTACCACCCCTGCCAAATATATCCTTGTCCTCACAATCACCACCAAAAAAACTGAAAAAGAGAAAGGCTGAAAACCAAAATACAGAGAGAGGAAAACAGCAAAACAAACTGAAACAAACCTGCACGAGTTAACCTAACTGGAAATCCGAAACTGAACTGAAAGTATTGGAGGTCAAAGGTAAAAGGGCTCTGATCTACTTTTGTGTCTCTCCAATATAAGTTAATAATTTACAATGATGTCTGCTGAAATGTACCAACTGGCAAATTACATCTCGGCATTTTGACAAATTCTCTCCCCAGGAGGGGTGGTCTACTCCTTGCTCTATCATTTGCTAGATAACATGATATTTCTGTTTTCTCCATCAACATTCATCCATTTCTCAATGTTCTTTGCGATATGACAAATTTCTTTGGATGAACTAAGTAAGTATAGTAGTAATAGTTCTGTTACACATAATGGATCTTTATGGATAGTTGTTTCATTTTTCCTTCTGGGAAAACAACTCTAACAAAGACTAAAGCCAAGGGGCTGTTCACTGGGCACACTGCCAGAATTCACCTTAGCACTGGATACTCTAGTCATTGGTCCCATCTGAACACGTTTGCAAACTTGTTGACCATTAGCAAGATTTTCTCTTTTAGGTGAAGAACACTGGGACTCTCGTGCTTTACAGAATTTGGAGGGAATTCAACCTCCCATAAAGACCTAGAGATGCTTAGGCCTGGAAGATGGCCTAATGAGCTTTCCAAAGAATTCCTAGTTTAAAGACAAATTGAAAAATGATACCCCAAATCCCTGCCATGGGCCCTTCTCATCACAGGCATAATCAAGCATCTAGAGATAATGAGTTCTACAACAGCGTCACACAGGTCCCTAAGTTGTCATTATTAGCTGAGCTGGACAAGAGGATTCATATTAAAGTTCATGTTTTTAATTGCCAGCTCAAAATATTTTGTCTTTTCTTTGTCAGGTGGATGCTTCACCTCCAATTCACAATGCTTTTGCTTGTTCCTAAAGGTCTTGGTTATCGTCTAGTTACAAATGGTTGTCTATAATCCCATAACTCAGGAGGCAGATGCAGGAGGATTACCACAAGTTTGAATCCTGCCTGGTCCATACAGCAAGTTCCAGGCCATCCAGGATAACATAGTGAGACCTTATCTCAAAACAGAATGAAACAAATAAAACCAAGCAAGCAAACAAGCAAACAAAAACAACAAAATTAGTTAATTAATTAATTAAACAAAAAAATGTGATAAAGCCAAAATCTAAGGATGAACATCTGATACAAAACCTTGCAAATGGCCCAGCCATAGCTCCCTCACTATTCTTGCTATAGATAAAATTTCTGAGCCAAACACATGTCCTTATCAAAGGGACAAAAAAAACCCAGCTTTTGAAAAACCCTGTCTTAGCAGTTTTCCATTCTCTCCCTGACTGCATAATTGATCAAGCAAACCAATTACAGCCTTTCATCTACAGTCACGCCTGCATATCTTTATACATAAAATCTTCATCGAATAACTCTGGTTATTCTCTAGATTCCCAGGTATGGTTACTGTATGGCCCAATACAGGTTCTCCCATCCCCATCCCCATTCTCATCCTGCCACTATATGTAACTGATGAATTACCCTCAAACTTATATCTTCATAATATAAGTTTTTGACATTTGGCTTTTTCTACCAATGGTGTGAGTAAATTAAGATACCCCAGAATACCAAAACCACTTTTCTCTTTAGAAAAAGAATCTGAAGGATAGAAAGGGAAAGGGCATTGGGCTCACATATGTCCTGTGTCCACACCAACCAACAGTGGGGTACAACTAACTCTATTCTGCACACTGCAATCTACAGTTGTTGTTTTAACCATCTCAATCTTAACATTGAGTTGAAATATATGTAGCTATGTCCTCTGCTCCAGCCTACAATATTTGGAGCCTAATGTTTACTTTAATAACTCTTATTGGTGCTTGAAATGCATTGAATCATTTTGATGTCTCAATCATATTCCCCTGAGAGCCTGGAAAGTCTGAGGTGAGCTTTAAGCTCATCTGCCTAGGTGTTTCTGTTCCCCATGACTTCTCTGCTTTCTGAGGGCCATAATAGCTATGGAACGTCTCTATCATGGTCAGATTTTCCCTGAGAACTAAGCTGTAACTCTCTCTTTTGGATTTGCTAACCCCACTGAAATTTCCATTGCTATTTCTCTGCTGCTCGACTAAGAGGGCTGGAAATCTGGAGACCTCAGCAAATACTCCACAGCCAAGTTCTCCTCCTCATAGCTCGAGTTCTCCCACTAGCTAGTAAATGATTCATCTCCCTTTCCAGAAACATAAAACCTAACTCATGACATTGTTTGCCTTTTCCTCCTCTAAGGTGTGTTCTCAGTTCTCCAGTTTCATCTCAGAAAGTTACAGCCAGCCTGTTGTCAGAAATAACCTTGGCTCTCAAGAATGTGACTCTCAACAACAAAAAAAAAAGAATATGATTGTTTCCACTAAACCAATGATAGAAACGTAGGTGATTGTGGGTATCATTTTCAGATAATACTGTCCATACAAATCACTAAAGGAGGTTTAACAAGTAAAGAAATCTCAGTTAATAATTAAATTGTTACTAGATATACAAATTTAGCAGCTCTTCTCAACTGAGCCTTTAGCCAGGCAATTGCTTTACATACATTTATAAACTGTATATTGCTTTATTGCATTATTTCATGTAATCCTTGCCACAAATATCAGCATGTGCACATGAGAGAGAGAAATCGAGAAAACTCATAGTCATGAAATGACTAAAATTGAGTTTTTCAGACATCAAGAATCCTGCCCAACGTTAGGATTTAAATTTCTTATATGTGATTCCAGAACATGGGTTTTTTACCCACTTCATTAGGTTCTATCCAGTCTCCATTGGCCTTTATAAATTTGGTTAAGGTTAGAATAAAATAGAAGTATCTTAATTTAGAAATAAGCCACCAAAAAGTTACCTACTACAACAATTTGTCACATGCTGAATCTCAACCAAAATTGTCCTTCTATGATCCAGATATTCTCCACAGTACTTCTATTTCTATTTTATTATACTTTATTTTATTTGTGTGTGTGTTTGTAACTGTGTGTGTGTGTGTGTGTGTGTGTGTGTGGTGTCATGGAAGCCAAAAAGAGGATGTTAGAACCCTGGAGCTATGATTATAGATAGTTGCAAACTGCCCCTTGTGGGCAGAAAAGACACACCTGAATTGAATTTAGGTCCTTTGCAAGACCAGAAAGCACTCTTAACCACTAAGCCATCTCTGCAGCCCTGTCTTCGTAATATTTTACCCTCAGAAAACATTGTTAGCCCCTCATCTGATTCAAAACTAATTTTAATTTGCTCTTAAAGCTTGATTTGCTCCTAAAAATGTAAATCACAGGAGTGAGGAAAAATGCATATAATTTTGAATACAATATATATCTTTATGTTACTCTTTAATTATTATACAGTTTATATATGGAAATACAACTTCCATATTCATTAAAATTATTTCATAGAATAAACAGAAAGAGAAATCCTGTTCATACCATAATATATTTATCGTATATGCTCTTCTATAATTCAATCACTGTGTAGTTTCTAGGTGAGTTAATTTTACCTTCCACCTTACTTTCCATTTACAATAGGGAACAGAACTCTTTCACTGAAAACAGTGTGAACTTTTGTTTTTAATTACCTCAAGCTTTCTTCAAACATTATTTTAGAGTTATTCATGATGCTCTTCATCCTTATAGTTTATTAGATATTAAAATTACTTGCATCTTATAAGAAGACTTTTTCTCTTGAAAAAGAAAAAAGATACACGTAATGAAATAAAAGAAACAAACCACCGTTTGATGGATACTCTCACAGTTCCTGACTGCTGGAGACTGAATGCTATTAGCTAATCCTTTGAGTCATTTCTATACACTAAGGCAAACTCACAGGAAACACTGTAAAGTCTTAAGATTTCTCTTTGAAACTTAAGATTTGATGGCTTTCTCCTAGCTACACACACGCCAGCCGAGAGATCCTCTCTGCTCAACAGATGCTTAATGATCAGCCACTGGACTGCATCCGTCTGCCCTAACAGCAGCCTCACCAAATTGTACAGGCTTTAGATACTTTTATAGCTTTACTCACAGCCTCATTTTACCTCCTGATGTCAGGCAGTGTGCATTAACTCCTCTTCGTTCTTTTTCGTCATTCCACCAAGAACTAGATTCTCACCTTTGCACTTGATTAAACGGTGGAGAATAAGTTTGCATCCTACCAGTGCCAGCCCGGAGCCTGACAAACTGAATTTACAGCAAATTAGCTCTTCCTGACATCTTTTTAAAATCTTCCTATGAGAGCCAGGAGCAGGGAATGAATCAAAGTAGACAAAGACAAAACCAAACAAGTCGTATTTGGTGAGGTTTAATCTTATGCCAGAAGAATGAGGGCAGCGCTTGCCAAATTCGTTTGTGCATAAGTCTCAGTGGTGACAGATGTTATCAATATAGAGTTCCGAGTAGTCCCCAGAGCTTTTTATTTACTGTCTGGTATCATATGTATTCTTAATTCTGTAGCCAATTTTGAGGTTAACACGTTTGAGAACAGAATTAGAATAAAGCTTAGCTGACTACATCTTACAATGTCTCCTACACCCTTCTCCAAAATGCATTGATTCATTTACTTTCACATTAAGACAGTATGTCAGTTACTCGTCAGGTTACGATTGGTACTTTTAACAGTGCAGCAATGCACATACTCAGTCTTGGCATTCAATTTCAGGACCGAGTAAATTTTTTTTTTTTACTGTAAATTAAAAATTGAACTAAATTGAAAAATAAATGTTTGGTGCACTTGTTAGATCAGGATATTGATGTCTTCCTCTCCACTCTCCCAGCCTTACTTCTCATAACCAACCATGAAGTCCACTGATAAAGCAATTTACTATATAAAGCAAATCACTAAACAGGATGGAGGGCATCCCTCCCCTGGGAGAGAGATAGATTCCTGGGAAGCAAGAACAAACACTTCCTATGCATTGGCCATGGACATCAGGGGTTCAGTGGAACACTCCAACTGAACTTCATAACCACTGACCTTGTGTTACTCTCATTACTTGAAAAACCTGTCTTTATAGGCAGAAAGGTTTGGGTGAATTTGATATAACAATAAAACATTGGTTGGTATTTTAGCCTTCAGCTTCCATGAGCCAAGAAAGACACTTTAAGTTATTCCACCACTCTGATCACATTCAAATTCTTCACTGATATGCTTTCACATTTGGTAAAGGATAATGAAGAACTTTGGAATAGGAAAAGTCTCCTAATCCATCTGAATTAAAATAAAGAAAATAACAAAAAAAAAACCAAACAAACAAAAAAACCCACCTGAGTCTACAGTATCTTTCCTTTCATGTTGCAACTTAAAGGAGAAAGATTTATTCTAGTTTGTAGTTCAAGAGTACAGACCATCAAGATGGCAAGACAGTGAAGAAGTGTATCACATCCATTTATTAACGGTAAGAAAGCCCAAAATGATGAATGGCTGCACTTGCTCAAGTGCCTTTGTCTTCTTCTACAGCTCAGCATTTCCTGCCAGGGAATGATGCTACCCACAGCAGGGAGTCTTCCCTTCTCAAATAATACAGGTAAGATAATACCCCATAGGCATGCAGACAGGCCTGTATCCCATATTCTGTCAAGCTGACAACTTAACACTAGCCATCACAGGTAACAACCTGCAAATTAGCCTTATTACAGACAACTCTCAGAGGTCTTCCCAAACAAAAGAGGTTTACTGAACACATCACAAAGATTCACAGACTCTGCTCACAGAAGCTCACTGGCACTGAAGGGAGCTTGGCCATCCTGAATCTTTGAGATCTCTTTGGGTCCCTTAATTATGATAGCTTTTTTTTTTAATAGCTGATGTTACCAAGATTTAATTGTTTAATTTAATTGGTTTAGTTTAAAAAACAAAAACAAAAACAAAAAAAACACCTCAGTTTAGCAATTACCCCTATGCTATCTGAATTAGCTTTATTTATTTATTAAGCAAATTGACTTCAAAAATGGAAACACCATTACAGTATAACACAAGGGAAATTTTATATCACTTGGGTATTAAAAACAGTAATCAAGATGGCTGAAAGTCATTTTGTTTTATCAAAGCAACAGGAAATTCTTTTCTGTTTATTTGTTTTGAAGTTCTGAAGAATAATTTTCCTTACAAATGATCAAATATAAGTTAATCTCTTATAAATTCACCTGAAAATATCTATTGGATGTCAACTATAGTCCTGATATCGAGCTGTATCTAGAAGTAATCATAATTAACCACCAGCACAGGCCTAATATGATTTACAACTACAGCAGGTCTCAGGAAAACAGACAGCATGGGACTTCTGCATCAACATTAGACTCATCAGTAGTCTGAGATGAATGAATAAAAGCAGCACTTGCTGAGAGGCTAGAGAAAAATAGTGTTTCATGAATATAGAAAAACATGGCACATTTCATGGCTGTAAGAAGACTATGCAAGGGGCTAGAGAGATGGTTCAGCTGTTAAGAGCACTGTTATTGTTGCAGAAGATCCAATTTTAGTTCCTAACACCCATATGGTGTCTCACGACCACCCTATCCTCTACTTCTAGAGCATCAAATTTCTTCTTTGGACCTCTAAGGAATGCACACGGGACACATACATACAAACATACATACATACATACATACACACGCACACATACATACACATACATACACATACATACATACATACATACACATATATACACATACATACACATATATACAAGGCAAAAACACTCACACATAAAATAAAATTAATTTTAAAACATAAAGAAAGGGCACCAAACTGCACAAGATAAAGGGGCGATTTGGTAGGAACCATGTCACTCAAACATGCTAAAAATTAGGTGTGTGCAGTAACAGAAAGTCATTAAAGGATTTTAAGAAATAGTGAACAATCAAACCTGCATTTCAGAAAAGTCATGATGGCTGCAACAAACGGCACCGATTGGAAAGAGGAAAAATGGATTTAAGAAATGAGCTACAGGGCTGGAAAAAATAGGTTGGCCAGTAAAATTATTGCCACGTAAGCACATGGACCTACGATTCTCAGAACCTATAGAAATGCTGTGTGGGTCTGTATGCCCAGCACTGGAGGGATAGAGATGTGGTATTCTTGGAGTCAACTGACCAGCCAAGGCTACTTGACTAGATGATATTAAAGTTAAAAAAAAAAAAAAGAAAGACCCTGTCTCAAGGTGGAGAGCAATGTAAAATAGACACCCAACACAAACCTCTAGTCTCTACTGGCAAGTACACACACACACACACATGTATTCTTCTTAGCCACATGAACACATTCACATCAACACACACACATACATACATATAAAGAAATGAGTTTTCAGTGACTGAAGAGATAACTTATCAGTTAAAGTACTCATGACTCTGTCTCAGCATGAGAATCTGGGTTGAATTTCCAAAATCCATGTTTAAAAAAAGAGAACAAAAGAAAACAAGGAAGGGAGGGAGGGAGGGAGGGAGGGAGGGAGGGAGGGAGGGAGGGAGGAAGGAAGGAAGGAAGGAAGGAAGGAAGGAAGGAAGGAAGGAAGGAATTCATTCCAGAGTTGGTAAGAGGCAGGTAAACTCTGAGGCTTGCTGGCAAGTTCCAAGATAGTGAAAGACTCTGCCTCAAAATAAAATGTGCAGTTACCAAGTAGCAACACTCAAGGTTGTCCTCTGCCCTCATACCTACACACTTGTAAAATATAAGAGTTTAAAGAACATTGCAAAGTCTAAGTAAGAGGTGAGAATAATTTGCAAGGTAGCTCATGTGTCCTACTTATAAACTCTCAAGTTAGTTGTGTTTAAAAATTGACCTGTTTTCACAGAATTACATACGGCAGAGCTAAAAAGAATCAGCAACGAAGCGTGAGGCACTTAGGCTTCATAATGGGTTGTCATCTGAGCTCCATGCTCCTGCTTCGTTCATAAGACCATGGGGAAGCACACAGATGGTCTAAGCTGCTTCCATTTCTTTTGAGTTCACAAAACAAAACCTCCCAAGGTTGGGGAGACTAAATGTGACAAACGCATGTGGACTCCTATTCATGTGAATAACCTATTCATGTTAAGGACACTGGGGACAGGTTAGCTGGTGGTTTCCTCCCATCTGAGAGATGTTCATCTCTCTTCTGAAACCTAGTCTTCCTTCTGGAGTTTCTTTCTTAGCAACGGACACAGTAATGGAGTTTGATAAGAGGCACAAAGAGGCGAGAGGTCATAGCAGGGGTAGATATGGGACACACAGCCTGCCTCTATGGTGCCTTGGATGCCTTCCTGCTGAGTGAGATTCTGTAAGGAAGACACTTTTGCTTTCCAAATGCAGATAAACAGGTGAGTCAGAGCACTTTCTAGCTCACTGCTCAACTACTCAGAGAAACTGGATTCACTGGTATTGCTGGTTCCTGAAATGGCAGAGGCAGAGTCAGCCTAGTATGCTGGGGCAGAGTGGAGTTGGGAGAAGAAGTATGATTTGTAATCCCTGTCTTCTGTGACCTTGGGTGAAGCACTAAGTTACTCTCTTCTTCTCTGATGAAGAGACAATCTAGATGGTCTCCAACAGTCCTTTTAAACAGAGAAAGCCTGCCATTTAATGAATTTCACATCTGGCTTTGAAATGAAATATTCTCTCATATATTATATCCCAACTGCAGTCTCTTCTCCCTCCTTTCCCCCAGTCTCTCTCCCCTGGCACCTTCTCTCACCTCCATACCCACCCCGTCCCACCCACCCAAGACAAGAGGAGGCCTCCTGGGAACATCACCCTATTACAGCATAACAAGCCACAATAAGAGTATGCACATACTATCACATCAATGTTGGACAAGGCAACCCAGTAGGAGGAAAAGGGTCCCACAAGCAGACAAAAGAGTCAGAGAAAGCCCCTGCTCCCACTGTTAGGATGACATCAGGCAATTGAGCCATAACACGTATGCAGAGGACCTAGGACAGACCCATACCAGCCCCCTGACCTCTGCAAAACCTCCATTATTCCCAGTCAGTTGACCCTCACATCTGGCTTTTTTTAGACATCTCAACACCAGTTTTCCACTCTTTCCACATGATCTGGGTTACCAAACATAAGTATATCCTTTCATCCACATAAGCACACATACAGCTCCCTGGCTCAACACTTAGAAGATAGGGAGGCTGTAATTCGAAATATAGAAATCAGAGACAGGTTTTATTGAAACTAAACTTCTGTTCGATCTGCTAAATTGAGACTTCAGAAGGAAGAGCTCTAGGAATAGCCACTTGTTACAACCCAAACCACGTTTCCTTTAGTATTAATGACCAAGTAGTTTGAGAATCTCCCTTACGGGAAAAGACATCTTTCTAAAAGTCTGGTCCACAGCTGACTTTGCAGGTCAAGGATCTAAAACAGTTGCTGGAAACAACATCGAGCATGGCCAAGAACCTATCCTGAATCTGTTGTCAAAGTGATTCCTCAAAGACCAACTTAACTTAGAAGACAGTTTACGTATGCTTACTAAGGAAGTGATCATTGGGTATAAGGGCAAGGTTTACAAAGTGACATAGAAAAGATGGGGAAATGTGACAGTAATGTAGATGTCTTCTATTTCTATGTAGTATAGTTTCATCGTTTTCATTTAGTTCCTGTTATAAGCTGTGAAGGAAGCCTTGTAGCCTCCATTGTACTGTCAAGCGAAACTTCCTCACAGAGTTCAGGAACTTTCCCCAAGACTAGAAAATTAATAAGTGGATGGATTAGAACCAAAAGGTAACATCACACAGCTAGGAAACAGATCACACCGCTACTGAATGTTTAAGAGTTGAATATACCCTTTAACTACACAGTTTGATAGATCTTATCTGATAAGGCAAATTAAAAATATGTCAAGTTACTGTTGGCTGGCTATATTAGCTACTCTGTAAATTAGTCAAAGTCGTAACTACTAACTAACAGTAATTTGAGAATTTCCCTGGATCATAAAAAGATCTTAAGCAGTTATTATTCCAGGTCAATACACCCACAGACACAGGTATCTACAGCTGTGAAGTCCAGACATGTGCTGCACAGATTTCCAAGCCAGTAAGAGCCTTAGATAGTGGCCTTACTTTCTTGATCTCTCTTCTTTGGCATTTCTCAACCTGTAGCTCTTGAACCTTTGGGGGGTTGTATATCAAATATCCTGTTTACCAAGAATTTACATTACAATCCATAATAGTCACAAAATTACAGTTAGGGAGTAGCAATGAAATAATTATATGGTTGGGAGGGGCGGGTATCACCACAACAGAAGGAAGTGTATTAAAAGGTCTCAGCATTAGGAAGGCTGAGAGCTGTTCTACAGCATGGTCCCTGGATCTGTACTCTTGAACTTGATGTATATCCACACAGTTTTCTTGCAATAATAAGGTGTAAAAATTGTATCATCACAGATAACATTTGTGCTACAGATTTCTATTTTTTTTTCTCCCGGGTTCCTCTAACTTTACCTAATAATACATGTGTAAAAATATATGTTTCACCTTAACCTTAAACTCCGGATTATGTAGAATAGGATGGGTCAGATTGCAACAGATCCTGAACTGAAACATTAAACTTAATTATCATATACACAGTAATAGGCATTTAAGAAATGCACTGAAACTGAACAGACCTTGGCTGTGTGAGGTGCAGTATGAACCTTTAATTTTTACTAAAACTGTTAAGCATGCAAAATACACACCACATGACTTTTAAATGCATAAACATGCCTCCCTTTCCTGTATCCATGTTCTATCTTTCTTTTCTGTGGGACTGCGTAAGGGTATCCTGGGTCATGGTTGAGCAGGTGCCTAGAACTCCGAGACTCTGTGTGAGTACCGGCAGGAGTCGGCACCCCCCAGAATCCAAGGTCCTGAAAAGCAGTCATGTCTTCATAGAATTACATTGTTCAGTCACATAGGCCAGACTATAGGCCTCACGCCCTAGGGATTTACATACTAATGAAGGCCAGAGGGCAGAGCAAATTAAGCATGCCTCCCTCAGATCTTCCCCCAATCCTCCCCCTTTCTCCCTCCCTATATAACTCGGGACTGCCCTGAGTTCTGGGGGGTACGCCTAGATCCATCCACCATCCGCCATGACAATAAACCTTTCTGGAACCAAGGACTTCCTCGTGTCATTGGGGCCTGTGGCCACCAAGGCCTCTAGGCCGCTAGAACCATAGGATTCCTCCCAAAGGTGGGACCCGTCACAGCGCGGAAGCCCCTCCGGGCCCCCACCACTGTGGCGGTCTCTAAGTTTTCCCCACACTTTTCCTTCTTACTTATGTCATAACTGTTCTAAAATATGTGGATATATAGGATATGTCACTAGAACAATAGGCAACATGCTGACCTCAAAAAACATATGGACACACAAGAGAAAAACACAGTGTAAGGACATCAGGAAAGAGGAATTGGCCAAAGAATAAATGTAATATTCACTAGCTGTACATACACATACAAAAAAAGAGATGTTTTCGACTGATGTTTGGTTTCTTTCATAATATTCAGTTGCTATTTTTGAAGAGTGGTAGATTTTTCAAACTTTCATGTCCATTCATATTGTGTAGCTATATTTTGCCAAAGGATCTATTTTTCCCCCAAATTTGTATCTAATTTCTTAAGTAGAGAAAAATTAAAAGGATACTTACAAATCTGTGGTTAAAATGTGCTGTTGTTTCTAAGACAGCTGAAAGGTGAAGCCAAAAGGGGGTGGGGGGAGGGTCTTTCCTGGAAATGCAAAAGAAGAGAAGAAAAAGTCTTTGAGGCACCAGAAAAGAGGATAATTACATTAATAATAAAACTGGAATATTTTGGATATGTTTTTTTTAAAACAGGTTCCAAGTAATAAACATTAAGATTTTCCTGGCCTCTCTAGGGAAACCAGAACCTCTGAATCAATGGTGATATTGTGCCTTGAAAATTCAAAGTGACCTCACTCCCAACACCAGATGTACCAAAGATTATCAGCTACAAAATCTAAAGGGTGATTACTGCCTCACCACTGATCAAAGGCAAGTTGAGGAAAAAAAATCATCTCCTAGACACAACACATCACAGCCAACAGTTTTATTCCTATTCACAGAGCAATCTTGTAAGAAAATACTTGGAATTGCTGTATTTTTGAAAAGTTGTAACTATACATATCAAACATTTAGGATGTGATCTCATGTATTTCATTTTGGATTGGATATGAAATGTCTCCTATAGGCTTGTGAACTTTTGGTCCCTAGCTGTAGGAGGACCCCGGCTGTGTGACCTGTAAGTGGGACCTAGCTGGAGGGTGTAGATCAATGGAAATGGGCTTTAAGATTATAGTCTGTCCCCAGGTCCATCTAGCTGTCTCTTCGTATTATTCATCAACATGTAAGAAACTGTACCATCAGCTCTCTGCCTGTGTTGGCCCCCAACTGCCTCATGTTTCTTGGTGTGATAAACTGTGTTATCCACCTAACTGGTGACCCCAACTAAGTCTCGCCTCTCTTAATTTATTGCTGTTTCTATCAGGTATTGTTCCATAGCAGCCAGAAATGTCAGAGAAACTGAGGCATTGTATCCAGGTACCTAGCACAGATATGGAAACCATAGATAAGGATTCCAATCATCTTCATTTCAATTATGAAAATAGACTACATACATTCAATTCTTCTTTAAAGAACGGCCCCTGGCTCTTGGTTTCAGCACGTGATGCAAACAGGGTGAGAAGCAGTAGGAATATGACTCACCAGTGTTTCCAAGGCAATAAAGGCATGTAAGTATCCTTACAAAGCAATAAAGTAGCCTTATGTCCCAGTTCATTGCCTTCCTAAGCTATCTCAACAAGCTCCTAAATTATATTCTTATATGCATGCTTGCTTCCTGAAGATTCATTCTTTCCCTACATCTTAGGTAGAGTAATTTTAAAGAAAATCTGCTCATGTTCACCCTATGACTGATCATTTCCAGGCTTCCTATCTCTTCCTATCTCAAGATTCATTACTTGGTACAAGTTGTCCCATAAGTACTCACTCCATTCTTCATTTCTCCTTGCTTTTCACTTGTTTATGCATCAATGCTTAAATTCTAATGCTGAACCCAATCATTGGGTCCATATTTGCCTTAGTGGCTGAGGCTCTTTACCCTCAATTTTCTCTCACTGCTTGCTGGCAGCTGCCCATCTATTCTGGGTCAACTTGAGCACCCCCTTCACAGAAGCCTTTCCTGTCACTTTCCGACTAGGTGGAACAGTACATCTCATTGTATTTACCCCATGCATTGTAACTTTCTTCACAATGACTGCCTTTCTTCTCATGCAAGTTTGTTTTCAAACACTTCAAGGACATAAACAGTGACTCACTTGTCTTACTCCTAGCACACTTTTTCACAGGTTGTGGGGAAAATGCAATGAATATCTTGTTGAGTGACAAAGTGCACGAGGTACTTTTCAGACTTTACAGCTGTCCGACTGCATCCTTCCCTACCTTGTGCGAATCTTAAAAATCGAAAGAGGACACTTTTGAGCCTTGTTCCTATATCCAACTTCTCATATGGTTTTGTATTGCTCCAATAACTCAGACAGTTTCCCTTCAGTTAAGTCTTATATTTATAGGCCAAACATAAGGAAGTGGAGAGAGGAAGAGAAAAATAAATCATGCAGCAGTCGTATGGGAAGTAGTAAGAAGGTAAAAAAAAAAAGTAAACTTAAACACTTGTAGACTATAATGCATATATATATATATTTTCACTAAAAATTCAAAATTAAAAAACATATTCATAACTCCACTTTCCTTCTTTAACCATTTGCATGTAGTCCTTGGCAAAGATCCAGCAAAAAGTGAAACCAGAAATGCACTACTAAGTCAGTTAGATAAATCCATGCATGGCTGTTTGTGCTTTTAAAATGGTGATTAAAATCTCTATTAATTTTAAATGCTTTCCAGAATTAAACTGAACTTTAATGTTATAAATGTCCACACCTAGCCTGGTCTACAGAGTGAGTTCCAGGACAGCCAGGGCTACACAGAGAAACCCTGTCTTTAAAAACCAATAAATAAATAAATAAATTAAAAATGTCCACACCTATTCTGTCCATAAGAGGACAAACTAATGAAATATGAATAGAACAATTGTTTTTCCTCTTGGCTTCTTTTTGACTAATGTTACAACCAAAATACTTCTTTGTTGGACTTTGAAAATAGTTTTACACCCATTATTTTGACTTTTCACATATAAAAATTCAGATTTATAGCTAATATAATAAAGATGAACAGCAAAACTCAAGACTGATTGTGTCTCTACTTATCCTTTATTATTAAACATTTTTTCATGCAAAGCACAAATATTCCCAAAAAAGCTTCAAGAAAAGTGGGATATCCCTACTAGTTTTGTAAAATCTAGAGTCATCCAAGAGGTGACTCTCAACTGAAGGATTTTCCAGATCAGATTGGACAGTGGATTTGTCTATGAGGGATTGATTTGATTGCTAATTAATATGGAAGAGCCCACCCAGCTCTCTGTGGCTCCCCACTATCTTGCCCAGTACTAGGCAGTTGGTCCTAGGCTATATAAAAAGGCTATCACACATAACCTTGAATGAAAGCTAACGTTCATCCATGGTTTCTGCTTCAAATTCCTATAGAATCCCCATGCTGGCATTTTGTTTTTTGTTTTTTTTTTCTTTTTTTTTCTTTTTTTTTTAATTTCTTTTTTTTTTTTGAACATGAAATGCTTTTTTATAGCATGTTTTACAAGGGGAGGGGGTAAGAGGGTCCAGGTGGTGGAAAAGTACAAAATCTTCTTGGCCTGTGCCTTGAAACATGTCATGGTCTATATGGTACACTGCCTTGAATTATGATCTACCTGCTGTTCTTCAGAAGATATGGTACACTGCTTTGAGTCTATCTGCAGTTGCTAAGCAGGGCCTTGCAGTTGCCAAGCTTCAGAGGACATTGTGCAGGTGGGGAAAGGTAGGGGGTAAAGGTAAGGGCGAGGGTCCTGGCTTCTGGCATCTCCCCCTTCTCTGTTTAGTTAGAGAAGGCGTCTTATGTTCAATCCCAACTATGTGAGTTTTGAATTTGGATGTCTAATTATGGGGGGTCTTAGACAAGTTCACA
>NW_021604660.1:146169-257568 GCF_004785775.1 Grammomys surdaster
GCCAAGCTTCAGAGGACATTGTGCAGGTGGGGAAAGGTAGGGGGTAAGGGTAAGGGCGAGGGTCCTGGCTTCTGGCATCTCCCCCTTCTCTGTTTAGTTAGAGAAGGCGTCTTATGTTCAATCCCAACTATGTGAGTTTTGAATTTGGATGTCTAATTATGGGGGGTCTTAGACAAGTTCACAACCCCAAAACACTGATGTGAGACGAGTCACATCGATGGTCGAAGGCTTTAGGCTGTCGACGATGGGCAACGTCAAGGGACTCTGATGTGGGTGAAAGGAGGGTGAGAGCCCTGTCTTAGGCCATGTAGGCTGCACCCACTCCCAGCACCACGCACTCCTTTTCGGCTGCATTGGGTGGGCCCCTGGGAAGTGGACCTACAATAATCCCAATAGTCATTGGGCTAACTCACAGCCATCCTAGTCGCTTGTAAATGTTCAAGTTACCAACCATTTGTCAGTTTGGGGTGTAATATTGTCATAAAGGAAGGCTCCCCAATGTTAGCCGCCATATCAAGGGTGGCCTTGGTTTAGGAAAAAGCCAATTTTTGTTGTGGTGATCAAGAGGCCAAGCTCTCTAGCGAGAGAAATGAGGGCAAAGCATGCTGGCATTTTGTAATAATGAAGTATAACCTATAAGCAAAATACACCATTTCACCCTTAAACTGATTCAGGTCATGGCATTTGTCATAGCAACAGAAAAAAACTAGAATAATATCATACATACTTTTATTTTTATAAATAAGAAGAATTACTAGACTCATATACTAAATTATAATTATAAAATATACTAAACACCTAAAGATAAATATAAAATGAAATAAATATAAGTGCTTGTGGTTATTCAATGAGAATGACCCCATAGGCTTATACATCTGAATGATTATCTCTAGTCATCAAAACTGTTTTGGGAAGGACTAGATGGCTTGTTCTTATTGGAAGATGACTATAAAACTCTCCCTCTTTCTGTCTCCAAATTGTGGATAATGATGTAAACTCTTAGCTGCTGCTCCAATACCATGTCTGCCTGCCTGCTCCCATTCTCCCTACCACGATGATCATGGACTCAACTGGGAGAGGCACACAGTCCTTGAGCTGACAGACAAGCACTAGGAAAACCAGGAATGCTAAACACACATGATGGTCTCTTCAAAGGGAAAGATGTATAACCTGTTTTCTGCCCAGAAGGTTGGGAGGGGAGGTGATTAGTAGCCTGGTGATTTTCCCACTGTCTTTATAGATCCTCCCCAAAACCCTTAAGATATAACATGTAGTCCATGTATACAACACATCTTTATGGAAGAGGCTAGATGCATTTTACAAAGAGTATTTCAATGTTGTCATGCCTTAAGCTTTGTTATACCCATGAGATTTAGTTAATTATCCCCAGGAAACTTTTTTTCCAAATAATGATATGCTTAAATATGCCTGAAATAAACAATCTGGTGTCAGATCTCCAAATTTGGACCAACATCAACTACGGAGTTATGTTAAATAGAGCTTCCTTATGGTCTGACACAGGACTGACACTCTGCTG
Source organism: Grammomys surdaster (assembly GCF_004785775.1). Taxonomy (NCBI): domain Eukaryota; kingdom Metazoa; phylum Chordata; class Mammalia; order Rodentia; family Muridae; genus Grammomys; species Grammomys surdaster. Next base: position 147,707 of record NW_021604660.1, read on the forward strand.
GCCATGGTGTTTGCAGAGACCCCTACACTCACCCTCTGAAATTGTAATCAAGCCCTCAATTAAATGGTTTCTTTCATAACTGGCCTTAGTGATGGTGTCTCTTCACAGCAATAGAATAGCAGCTAAGATGTTCTAATATGCTTTTCCTGAACTTTAATATGTAAGGAACAATTTTCATAACATGGATACCCCAGAAGGTCTAACCCTTTCTGCCTTATCTCTACTCAAATTATGCTTACATCCAATCTTGATCAGATGTGAGGAGCGGGTGTGGTGACCATTCCAAGATGGCACCTGGGACGGTTGCCAAGCCTTACGACTAGCACCTGACTTCCTTACACACCTCTGAAGAGCCACGTCCACAGGCTATACTGTGCAGACTCGCTGCTATGCATTATCAGGCCATCTAACGAGCAACACCTTGGACCAATTGAGAGCACCTACGTGGCAGGATCTGAGTGGTGCAGGCACAGGGATTTAAGGGAAGACAGGGAGGGTCCTCGGGGGCTTGTTTTGGACATTGTTAAGGTTCTTGAATAAACTGCTTTGAGAAGAACTCCGAGTGGTGTCACTCCTTTCTATGGGTTGGATTGAGAAGTGACAATCAGACTTTGATAGCTAAGAGAAACAAAAGGCAAAAGAGCAAGTGACCTCACCAGGATGGATTTTATTTTATCTTTGTAGGAAAAATTGATTAAAATGTGAATTTGTCAGCAGAACTCCATCCAGTTAGAAACAAGCACTTCAGAATTGTGAGCTAGCAGATCTTGACTATCATCTCATCTAAGCAGAGGTCAATATAAAGACAAACAGGTGAAGTATTACTATGGATACCCCAGGCTCCCAGGACTGAGGCTCTTCCTCTTCTTCCTGCCACTGTTCCTCTTTCTGACCAAGGTTACAGTTAAGAGAACTAAACAGCCATTTGTTGTTATAGAGATCTGATTGCCTAGGCTAGAAATGCACCCATAGCAACCACTTCACAGCTGAATTCAATAAAATTGCTCAACACATTTGTTCTGAGTGTTTATCTTCCCCTTGGGTGTTGTTCTTTCATATGCTTCCTGCATATCTTTTTGGTTTTTGGCCAGCACATATCTAAATCTCATTTAATAAATGTGTGAATCATGAGTAGACAAGACTTAGGGTAAATTTTGCCTCTAGGGTTAGCAAAATAATAAACATGTATAATCTCTTTAGTTCTAAAATTATGACAGGTTATGTAAGTTTCTATCTCACAAGACCTAGAATTGTATATGGAAATTTCAAAAGATAATATCAATCAAAGGTGTGTTCCACTATAAAGATATACATCAAGTTGTAAGTTTGGGGATTGAAATAAGTTGTTTTGGAACAAATAATCAATGAGACACAGGATAAGATTTCATCTAAGATTGCATTGTACTGTTCTACAATTTCCATGAGATATTAACTTTAATTGTGGCTCCATCATGAAGAATTTTATAGCAAACAATTGTGTACTATACAAACATATGTAAGTTGACATGTGCCAGCTAAGTACTATTGACCTCTGTAAGGCAGATTAACCACTTCACTTGTATGAACAAGCTTTAGAGGGCTGTTTTGAAGATGGATTTAACCTCTCGAGCATGACAATGGTGGAAACAACCATCAGAGGGGAATTGTGATGATAACAATGCATGTGTATCCATAACTCTGCCTTCTACCCACAATCCAGAGAATTGGCCTAGGAAGATCCGCAAGACACTGTACACTGCAGACAGGAGGCATGCAACACGTGCTTGCCAATGAATTTGTTAGTGAATGCATTAATGAAAGAATAAGCATTTCTAAAGGGCTGAGAACAGGTAGATGAAGAGAATACTTAAAGAGTCTTAGAGATTGTATGCTTTAGGCTACTGACAAAGTATAACAAATTTTAATGTTAAGTTAGCTTTTCCTTAAAAGATAAAAATGGGTAGATTAACAGCGAGCAGGCAGAAGTGTAAGTGAAAAGTCTCTAGATGTAATCTCAGAAATGGGCAATAAAAACCCACCAAAAGGTAAAGACAGTAAAATTATTATAATGAAGAAATGACATGCTAGCTCCCTGTGAAGTGCAACCCCTCCACAGGCCATAACAAGAAAGCTTAACTGTGCCCCCTGTGTTTTTCCGTGTGGCCATCCCAAAGGATTATTTCATTAAACATGAGTTGGGAGGATTCTAAGTTACTTCTAGATTGCACTCTGAACAGAAAGCAGTCTTTTCCTATTTTCAAATTGGACTGAATGTGTGGAGTGATTCCTTAATCACAAGGTGGACAAAGACTCTACATTGCAGAAACACAAGAGGATGGGAGGAGCTTGTGATACTGTCTAGTCATTGTATGTCCTTGATCACTTGGTAGAACTGTCTGGAAGAAAAATCTAAGCTTATACTGTGGCTAAACTGCTGTTATTTTGAGGCTTTATTTTAGTTAACATACCCATTTCCTAACAAAGACATATAGAAAGAAAAACATTTTAAAATGGGAAAAATTCATGGAAAATAGTCCTATGAAATACTGGATGAGGATCAGCACAGTGTAAAACATGCAAACATGTTCCAGATTCAGTGTCTACAGAAGAAGGTTAATAGTATAATCAACAAAATGACAGGAGGAGAGAGTAATGGAGAGGGATATTGAGAATATCAGCATGTAGATGAGAGTAGAAGAGACAAGGGAAGAACTCAGCCAATAAGTGGAACCAGGGGCCTGGGACTCAGACAAAGGGCAAGTTGAAAAATGGAAGATCAACAATTTTTTTCTGGTATATATAGTTCACAAATGAGAACAGGATGTCGGGATACTTCATAAAGGAGTGATTGCACACAAATCAGTAGGAAGTGGCAAAAAAAGAAAAAGTCAGCACAGGAAAAAATAAAGGCATTTCTTACATAGGAGTGCGAAATGATGAAAAATAGAATAGAATTAACTCCAGCTGGCAAAGACATTTGAAAGAATTTTATGTTCTAGATATTTAAAAATCCATGTAGAGGTGTGCTGAAAAAAAATAAAACAATCATGTTTTGAAACAGAACAGTGTTCATCAAGGTTCTGAACAAGCCAAGTTCAATTTCAGAAATCATAGGAGAGACAAAACAAGGACCATAGCATCTTCTCTTTTTACAGGAAACCCTCACAGTAGAGGAAGAAGGAGATGAGGTGAGAGAATAGAGACAAAGGCAGCAGAGGCATCTTAGCTCTGATGGATGCTACCTCTTGGATACAGCTTAACCCAGAAATGACAAAATCCTCCTCGATCTTTATTGTTTCTTACATTTTACATTTAAGAATCAAAGTTTTTTTTTGTTTTTGTTTTTTTAAAAAACAATGTTTACAAGAAGGAAATAAGCTGCCTCCTATAAGAAACAGGCAACAGCTTGGGAATTTATGTCATTTGTGAGATATATTCCAGTTGCTGGACAGTCACTAATGTTCCAGAATTTTCAAGGGATATTACACCATCCGTGTACCTTCCAAGTATGATCTTCCCTGAACTATGCCATCCAACGAAGACAGAATACTTCAGAAACGAATCGAAGCAAAGATTTCTGTTTCTCTTAGTACCATGAACTTCTGATTGATCAAATTTGTAAAGATTGCTTTCTTTCTTGCAAAACACATGCTATAAACACACACTACAGCTGTTCATGGAACATTCAGGAAGATTCTATGATTTTCTTAAAGAACCCCTGCATTTCCATTGGAATTACTCATACTAAATCACTTTGAGAAACTGATCCTTCTTTTCTTTCCTTTGAAGAGAAATCTGGTGGTAATCTATTCCTCCTTGCATAGTGACTACATTATCCATGGTCTTTTTGTCTGGGGTGATGGGGGTGGGGTTTTAGGCTTAGTACTCTGCTTGAGTTTTATAAATTCTCAATACTGGATCATGTTTAGGATACCACACCCCTTAACTGTCATGTTTGCTTTGTTTATCTTTTTTTTTAATATAATGAATGGACATTACTTATCATTCTTCCAAGTGAATGCAGGGTGGGAAGGCGCAGCCTAAAATGATTTTTCCTATATAAGCACATGCAGAACATCCAAGCAGCAGCTGCTATAAAGCATTAAGTTAGCTTGTGGGGAGTGAGAGAGCTTTCTTTTTATGTTGAATTGCATAAAGAAAGGGCATGCATGAGAAGATGAGATCCTTGACCTCATGAAGGCTGGACGCCCCAGGGGGTGGGAGTTTTGAGGGTGGGGAGGTGGGAGTGGGGGTGTAGATAGAGGTTACATCCACAAAGAAGAAGGAGGAGGTGTGAGGGGAGTGGGGGTTCCTGGGTGGGTGGGGGATGGGGTAAGGGGACAACATATGAAATGTAAATAAAACATCCAATAAAAAAATTAAAAAAAAAAAAGAAAAAAAAAGGCTAAGGGATGACAGAGACTAGCAGTCAGGCACAGGTGACAGGGTCACAGATAGAATAAATCTGGGAAGTGAAACCAAGGAACTGGGTCAGGGTCAGGAGATCTGAGGTGGGAAGGTTTGGCTCTTGTACCTATTTGAAGTAGTTGGGTTTGAGTTTGAATATTGGCGCATTAAGCAGGGATATGATATTATTGGGCTTGATCTATTTAACAAAAAAATGAGATAACTGCAAATGGTGGACCCGGGGTGAGAGAAGAAGCAGAAGACTCACATGCACAGGTGCCTGGACCAGAGTCATGGCAGTGAGGTGTGAAAATGGGGACTTTTCATAAATAAATGCCTGCTGCAACTGAATAAATTCTGGTAGAAACAGTGAAGAAAGGGGTTGCATATGTGTCCATACCATCTGTGATGGTCAACTTTGTCACCCTGACACAACCTAGAATCTATTAAGATTAACTTATATGGAAGACACAGCCCACTGTGGGCAGCGCCATTCCCTAGGAGGGACTCTGAACTGTGTAAGGATGGAGAATTTGAGCTGAGCACAGCAAGAAAACAGTGAGCATGCATGTATTCACTTTCTCTTTGATCTAGACTGTGGGTATGATGTGACCAGTTGTCACTCCTGCCATTGTGACTTCCCTTTAGGACTGTAACCAGGAATCGTGAGCTGAAATAAACTAAGTTGCTTTTTGTCCGGGTAAAAAAAAAAAAAAAAAAAAAGAATGATAAGCATGGAATTTTAATTGGAATCATTTTTTGAAAAGTAAACTGATATGAATACTGTTATTTTGTTCATCAACAAAGCAACTTCTATTTTCCATGCTTGTCTTCACTAAGCTGCATAGCTTAGCTTTGTTTTTTGTTTGTGTGTGTGTGTGTTGTCATAATTTATTGTGATTTTACTCTGTGTGTGTGTGTGTGTGTGTGTGTGTGTGTGTGTGTTTGTGTGTGCATGTTTTAAATCATGTATATGAGCCAAAAGACCAAAAGCTTAGACCTAGGAAGATATCTCAGCGGCCAATAGAACAGAATATACACTGCTCTTGCAGAGAATATAAATTCTACTCCCAGAATCCACATCATATGACCCAGAGTTGCCCAAGTCCAGATCTAGGGGATCCACTGTCCTCTTCTAAGACTCCAAAGCATTACACTCATGTAAACAAACCCACACCCGCCACACACGCATCTCTAATTGAAATATTTCTGATGAACAAAATTTTACCTTTTCTTATTCATGGTCTTTCGAGAACTGGAGAGAAGATGGCAGCAGGCCACAGCAGACAGCTGCACAGACTACCATCACAACTGTCACTACAGCTGCACAGACTGCCGTCATAGCTGTCACTGTCTACAGCCACAGACTGCCATCACAGCTGTCACTGTCTCCAGCTACAAGCCACTACAACTGCAGACTGCCATCACAGCTGTCACTGTCTACAGCCACACAGACTGCTATCACAGCTGTCTCTCACTACAACCACATAGACTGTCATCACAGCTAGACTTTTTATGCCATTAAGTAAACTGTCCAGTGCCAAGAACTGTTTACATCTTGTTAAGTCATTAGCCAAAGTGACCCCACAGAACTATCCTAACATCACAGGCTACTTGGTTGCTCTCGAAAATCTGGGGCCAAGGCCCTATTTCCAAAGACAACATTTACTTATGTCATGAAAAACAGAGAAGAAAACCTGCTATATAGCTAGACACTTCATATATACTGAATAGTATTTGTGGTACTAGAAGGTACTCAGCATGCTACCAAAAAGGAAATGTAACCATCCCTATCTCCCAGATCCACATCCTTCAACCTATAACAGAGTTCTGCCTACAAACTCAGTAGTGACACTAATGTGAAGGGAGGAACCATCCATTTGTTACTCATTGAAATTAAGGCCCAGTAGAACTCATTCCTGACACTGCTAAAGTGGCCAAGAACTTGAGACTAGATAGGCCATGGATCTATGAGGAAAGTTATTATAAGCCTGCTAAAGAAACATAGCAATAAAAATGACTCCTAATAACATACTGTTACACCCATAGATCAGTGTCATACGTCAGCCCTTTCCTGGCTATAGCACCAAGACATAACAGATAAGAGAAAGTAGAGATAAATTAATCTTTATGGAAGTGAAAAATTCTGTTCATTAAAGGCAACATCAAAAAGTGAAAGGGTCTCCCCTGGCATGAAGAACTACCTTTCAATGACAGATGCACACAATGCCAATCGAGCCATCTGCCAATCGATAAGTCTGCCAATCAAGATGCCTGCAATATATGCATCTTGAGTATAGAAGTAACACAACTAACAAAAAAGTACTGGCAACGGATCTGAATGGACACTCTTGAAGAAATCCAATGTGCACATGAAGTGGTATTCAGCATTATTAACTATGAACAACATACAAAGTAAAACCGGAATGAAACATCACTTTGGATGCACAGTGACAGCTTTAATTTACAAAACACAAGGGCAGGTGCATCAGGCATGAAGAAAAACTGAAAACTGTATTCATTGCTGGTTAGAATGTGAAAAGGTACAATCTCTCCGGAAAAGAGTTTGGCAGTTCCTTTAACTGTTAAACACATTTATCTTGTGACTCAACCTCTCCACTTGTGAATATAGAATCAACCATATGTTCACAAAAACATACTCACAGCAGTGGCAAGCATAACAAGCAAAATGTGGATAAACAATTGGTGTATAGCCACAGAATACAGTATTTTTTGGCAGTATGAAGAAATAAAGAATTGACACATGTTTCTACACCGTTCAACATCCAAAAGAATATGTATGCTACATCAACATGAAATTTCCAAGATATGTATATTGAAACTAAGGTTTGAGTGCGTTGGGCAGAGTTGAAAAAGTTTGCGAGAAATCAAAGGTCATAGCTAATGGTTCTAAGATTTCTCTTTTGAGCGTGGAATAATCTACAATTGTGATAATGCTGTTCAATTATACTATATAGCACTGAATTGTTTGCCTGATATGAATGTATATAAATTATATGCCAGTAAATATGTCTTGAAACACAATTTACTATAGTAGCTACTCAGAAGATGAATGTTCTTTGTGACCACAGAATTATTATACCACAGATGCATTTAACATGTCTTTAATATATCTACCTATTGAGTAGCCAGGGGTGTAAGAAATATTGAAGAAATACCCAATCCTCACAAATAAACATCTTGTATATAAAGCAGATCATGAAATGAGTGGATTATAGATAAATGGTAATATTAACTGGAAGAACATGTCAACTCCTGAGAATTTTCTTTTTCATATAAAATTCAGTTCCAAATGTATTTTTCTGAATGAACTGCATATTTCTGGATGAGAAATTCTCCCTTTAACTGCTTGATAATCGACTCTATCATCCTTTAATCAGTTCAAAGCCATGGGGAGTAGGGGGAGTAGGTTGTATCCTCTTCATTAATTCTGATATCTTTGCTGTGGTTTGAACCTTAAATGGATCCTGGTGGTTCTTATTCCTCAGAATGAAGTGAAAAGGGGGAGGTGGAAACCTTATGAGGTGGGATACAATGTGCAGTTCCCGACCATTGAGGCATACCTTTGAAGGAGACAGCAGGACTCTACTCTTCTCTTCCTGGCTGTCCTAATGATAAAGTATTGAGCTTTGCTCTACCCTATGGTCCCCCAATCATGACAAGATGGCTTTATAGGCCTAAAGGCAATGGGGTCAACGAAACATGGATTAGAACCTATAAAACTAATACACCCTCCCTGTTCGCTATTGATTATTTCAGATATGTGCCGCAGTAATAAATTTCTGTCTGACACATTGCTTACACACTTTAAAACCTGACATTTCTCAGCCCTGAGTCCTAGGAAAAGGAGAATATGAATAGCGGTCCCAGGACCACGGACTGTAGGAATTGAAATAGCCTTCAGAAAAGAAAAGGCTTAACTCCTTTTATATCACATGTCCAGTGCCAACCCAGAGCTCCAGCATGCCTTTGTCTCAGTGAGTTGCTGCAAGGAATAAAGACAGAATTAGATCAGGGCTTCTAAGACCTGGTGCACTGTTCTTTTTACCACATCATATTGTCGTTTAAGGCACAGAACAACCCATTTCTTTGTTCTTGACTCTAATGTCTGCTCACGGGATGTAATGTGTATATAATAAATCCACCATGCTTTAAAAAGGCTTTTCTTCTATACATGAAAGTGTGCTGGGCTCTGCTATGTTCATGAATTTCTGCAATTAATTGTACTTAACCTTCTGATTCATCCATAAATCTGTTTGACGTCCTCTAACTAATTTGTACAGGAAAATTACAGTGGCTAATAATTTCCATGTTCTTGAACTCCATTTTAATATGACAAACAGGATAAATGTTTCCATTTTTTCTTTTCTTTAGTTTACTTCCTATTGCGGGCTTTCTGGAGTCATTTCAGACAAAGGGTGTTTTTTATTTTTTGGTTTTGGTGGGATTTTTTTTTTTGCTTTTCTTTTTCTTCTTATTCATTTACTTTTGTTCATTTATTTACTTGTTAGTTAGTTAGTTAGTTAGTTAGTAGTTAGTTAGTTAGTTAGTTAGTCTGTCTTTTGAGACAAGATCTCTCTGTCCTGTCTTGGAACTCACTATATAGACCAGGATGACCTTAAACTCAGAGATCTACCTACTCCTGCCTTCCAGTACTGGGGTTAAAGGCATACACCACCATGTCCAGGGACCTGTTCCATATTTCTTCAGTCCTCTCAACACAGCTTGAGTGGAAATCTCTCAGCTGACATATTTTTAAATGACTATAGCTATCCGTTTACAGACCCTTCCTTCCCAATAAGCTATTAAATCAATTCAAGTCACATACACAGACAACTTCACATTAACACTGAGAGCTTACTTTAGAACACTGGGTTTTAAATACTTGTTGAGAATATGTCTCTTTTTAAACATGAAAACTCTTGTCTCAACTCGAAGGACCACAGAGAATTATATTTCCTCTTTCTGAGTTAAAATTACTCCGTGTTCATGTAAAGCAGGGCTATTCAAGCACTCTTCCATAACAAAGAACTAAGAGTTATGCAGAGTGACCTCACATTTTATTAACCAGCACTTTGGTCATTTGTGATGTTTGTCCTCTAAGGCATAACTGTTTTTAATCTCATCTGTGAGAAACCCAGCATGGTTAAAGTTGAATCTCCCAAGTCCCAGTAACTTTGAAAACATCTTTTCAAAGAATGTTCATGATATGCTCTAACTCTTTGTGACAGGTAATTTTACTTGTCTACTTCACTGGATTAAAAAAAATTTTTAAATTAAAAATCATCATCCATTAATGAAACACATCTTTGGGTGTAGCTGTGGGGATACTGCCATAGGTTTGATAGAGGAGGAAAGTTATACCCATAATGTAAGCTGTGTCATCTCAGCAGTCTGCGACTGAAAGAAAAGGGTACAGGGAAAAGACAGCTGAGTGCCAGCATCTCCTGCTCTTGAATTTTTGGTCCACAGAGATAGGGTCCTACTCACAATCCTCCTCTTGCTTCTGTACCCCTGCATGCCTTCCCTACTGTGATGGACTGGAACCTTTTAGATCACAAGCCAAAGTAAACTTTTCCTCTCTTTAGTTGTTTTTTCTGGGTATTTGGTAGAAGTGATTTTTAAAAAGTAATAATACACATAATTTTCTTGATTTTTAAAAAGCAAGTATAAGTGTATTTTATGTTTTCATGATTATTATCGTCACTAAATCAGTCGATAAATATTAACTAACAACAGAAATACCGATCTACATCAGAAGTAATTTTTCAGTGTTTAGAGCCATCCATTTCCTGTAACTAACAAGAGAATAAAACATTATTGACTCAAAAAGTCCACATGACTTCTCTTTGACAAAGTCTAGTTTTCATTTCTCATGAAAAATATTATAATTAAATTTTAAAATAACTTCATTGCCTTCTTTACTACTCCTGTAAAATATTAGCTCCATTAATCAGCATATGATTCTGTTTCCCGTAGTGTACCCTCACTATCTAAAGAGTGCTTCTGGATAAGGTGGCACTCAACCCATTTGTTAAATTAGGGTTACTCAAATAAATGGCATTGCTAACATAATATCACCAGGTGCTTTGAATGTACAGAAACTACAAGAAAATCTTTATGGACTTCAGTATTTTTCAGTACTAAATAGCATTAATGGACAGCAATCACTGACATTTCTATTTTATAAACAAGCATCAAGTTCTAACACATAAAGTTAAATATCCAAATTTTCTCATGTAGAACGTTAAGGGGCCTCAAACAAGTCACATACTCTAAGGTAGCCATAATAATGCTAAAATTATTCCCAGTGATAATAGCATCATTGAGCAATTGCTATGACCCAAAGTTTTAAGTATGCATATAAGTGTTAATTTGACTAATATTCCTAATAATGCCATAGATCAGAACATACCATCTGCAATTTACACGAGCACTGTTAGTTCTTTTGCAAAGTCATGAATCAATTTCCTGACTGAATCAACTTAAGAGGAAGTGTACTTAGTTTGGGGTTGTAGAGTCTTTTTTTAGTCTATGCTTTCTTGACACCACTGCATGGGCAGAACATCACAGCAGTAGGAGTTTTAGGCAGGGGAGAGTTGTTTACTTCACAATGGCCAGAAAGCATAGAGGAATTCAGGAAAGGGACAAGAATAAGGTACCCCAAAGTACTTGTCCTACTGACCTACTTTCTCCAGCTGTGCCTTGCCCTCTAAAGTTTTATTACTGTTGCTTCCAAAAGACCAAATATTCAAACATGAGCCTGTAGGGGGACGTTTTATAATTTAACTGTAGCAAGAACACAAGTATATTTATTCTGTCCTCCTCTTGTTTGTCTCAACTTTTAAGAACTTTTCCTTATTGTCTCTATAAGTGAGAAGATAAAAAAGAAAGGTAAATTTGCAACCTTCTCAAAAAATAAACTAAAGTTTTAATTTAGGTAGAAGCCTGGCTAAAGCTTAAAATACAATACAAGTAGTTTTTTATGTTGTTGTTTTAAACAACTAAAAGATGCTACCGAATAGGCATTATTATAACATTTTCAAAATAGGCATCATGACCATTTCATCAATGAAAAGCAGTCTGGGGAAAAGAAATAAAAAGGCTTTCCAAATGCACTAGCTCAGGATTCACAGCACCAAGATTCGAACTCAAATCTTGACTCCAGTACAAATATACCAACTGTTGATACTCATACTGTCTAGGAAAAAAATTAGTACATGTAGGATTTGGTAACATCCATGGCTTCAGGCATCACCTGGGGTAAGAGAAGATATTATTATGATGTTTGGGAGGATGTCCAGAGTGTAAAAGTACAACTAGAATTTCTGAGTGTTAGCACATGTACCACAACATATCTGAAGTTAGTCAGAGCCCATATCTTTAGCTGTGTTTTTCAATGACTCCAGTGTGAGTCACTTGACTCCTGTGTCTGCAAAACTGATTTGAGAGAACTCCATTGCCTTAATGAGTACACTGAGGTGTGGCTGAAAGTCGGTGTTTAAGATAGTGTACTCTCTAGTACTTTAAAAATTAGAAATGCACAACTGAAAAACTAGATAAATAAATACAAATATATCCAAGAAATTCTTACTAAATTAAGGAGACAATCGAAGTGCATTGCAGACAACTTCAAAATGAGAGGATCCAAATACATCTGCATTCATTCACACATTAGACCCCCTACAAACTGCCACAGGAAACTAGAGCCATGTTAGTTCCAAGGTATTAGCCTATCATCAGTAATTCATATCAATTAATAGCAATTAAAGATACTACCGCAAACTATAATTCTACTTCTGCATGAATAGATACAGATTAGAGGTAAATCAGCCCCCATGTATTTTAAAACTGCCTGGCTAAAAATAACACATTTATTGCATTTTGGTGACAGTCATGAGTGCTCCCAATGAACATATAGCCATGAGCAACAATTTCAAATTCAGTTTGATTGGGTAAAGGCAGACACTGAGGATAACTGTTGTGGCTTGAATCTGAAATGTCATCCACAGACAGGCTCATGTTTTCAATGCCCAGTCCCCAGCCAATGATGCTATTTTAAAATCTGTATATCCATTTGGAAGTGGGGCCGGATGGCTGAAGTCGCTAGGGTCTGGACTTTGAAGAGTATATCTGCCTCAAGAGGTCTCACTCTGTCTCTTTATGTGCCAAGGAGAACTACTACAGCCACAAACTCCCAACACCAAGCCTTCCTCTATGCCTTACCCAGCATGATGGACTAAGACACGTGAACCCACGAGCCACGCTAAACCATAAACCTGCTCTCCCTTAAATTGCTTCTAGGCAGTATCTTATCATCTTGAGGAGGAATGTAACTATTGTAATAAAGTAAGCAACAGAAAGCTTGGATAACTGTTCCTTCGTTTAACAGCAACTAACTGAGATAATCCTGCAATGAGCAAAAGAGAACACAGAGCAAATTTTGCGTGTTTTGCTAAGAGACATGAAGGGGGAAGTCACGTTGTTTAAACACAAGGAGTCAAGACGAACTTTAATTAAAAAGGGAGGTCAGAGAAGCATTTAGAGAAGCAAGTGAGGTAGGGAGACCTGGCAAATCTACAGTGTGTGTGCAGAGCAAACACGGCCACTGGTGACCTTACACTCAACAGAATGACTCAATTTCTCTGCATCGCATATCTGTTTTTATGTATTGGTGCTAAGCATTAAGGATGTTGCTGTTGCTGTTCTGGTCCTCATCTTAGGGCTTGCAATTTCCCCACAGTCCTCTCTCCTGAGTGAGTCCCTGACCAGCTACATGTCTAGAGCCATACTTGGTCCCCTGCACTGAGGTCAGTGAGAATCAGATACGTGAGCAGACAAACAAGGGCAGGTATACACCAGCTTCCCTCAGATTAAAATAGTGATTGATTGAATGCATGAACAAATTCACTGAATACTTTCATTTTTTTTCAACTAAGGTAAAATATGGTTAAAAGTCTTAGTATAGTTGTGTTAAGTGATATTTATGCAACTGCACTGTTTTCTAAAAACCACTTAAATATTAATCATACCTATATGATATTCTTTTGCAGATTTATCAGATCTCTTATTTCATAGATGCAAAAGTTTTGTTGGCCAGATTCTACATCTGTAAATATTAGCCCCAAAACTAAATAAAAAAAATACATCTAAAGTTACACTAATAATGAAGAGGAAAATCTCCTAAAATATTATATACACAATATATGCACAACGTAATATAAACAAAACTTACACTAGTATGAAATGTAAGATTGCTGTCAAGTGGGAGAAAACATCAAACTAACACGTTTGTCTTTGAACTCAAAATTGCTAATTCCACACTTTAAGCCTTTAAGTTTCACAGCTCTGTATATTCATAAAACACAAACAAATGGGTTTTTGTCGGTAATTTATAGGTAGAAGTATAAGGCCTAAAATCATTATTTACCTATGAAATATTTTTATAAGGTTTATTTAATTTTAAATAAATTACAGTCATAAACACGGTACATATGAAGGCTATTAAAGGTTACTCTGTAGCAATTTATATCTTTTCTGTAAAAGTCACTATAATTAGTAACTATATATTTATATGTTTGATTATATCTATCTCCTATTCTAAACTAAGAAAGTTCCCAACCTAAAATTGACTGAAATTCTTGCTGCAAAGAAAAACAGTACACACTCAGTAGAAACTATATCTTAATTTTTGATCTTTTTCTGATACATAATAGGATACTATCTAGAGATGCTGATCAGTAACAGAAGTGGCATCCAGTCAGTCACTATTGTGAGACACAGCCTGTACTCTATACTGCAGAATGGATGGGCTGCTGTATTAGGTGGACCTGATGTATTAAATGCAATTTATATGGGATATTTTTGAGTAACTAATATGTGACAATGCATTAATCAAATAGCTAACTTCTAGAAACAGGGAATGAAAAGATTAACTTAGTGCGTGAGAATCCCAGCTCAACCTCTGCATAAATGACTTGAAATCTATGTATTTTCCAAATAAGTCCTCGTCTCCTATAATCATAGCATCTGTGTTTCAAATCCTTGTATGTTGCTTATTTATAACAAAATAATTCTCTGCCTTACAGAATTCCTTCTCTGAAAGTAGTTCATTGGTGGGAAGGAATAGAGTCAAGAAACTGAGGGTGAGGATATGGGACAGCCCAGAGAAGCTTGGGACAGTAACCTACTCAATGCTGGTGGGTTTTCTTTGCTGCTAGAAGAAGACTTTCTATAGTGTCTGAGGAGGTTAAACCTGCTAAGCCTAAAAACCTGTATGATGAGGTAAGATTACTCAAGTGGAAAATCTTATCACAGTTTGTGCTTGGAAAATCAAAATGAAACCAGACTTCTTGATGCTCTAAAGAGATTCATGACATCATGGAGGAATTGAAAGGTATAGTGGTAAATTCCTACCATCCTTTCCAGTTAGTTCACCTATACAGTTATGTGGGCCTTTCCACACATGCTGAGTCTCCAGAGATCTAATAATGTAAAACCCTTTAGCAAATTCCCTCAAAGGTAAAACAGAAGTCATACTTGCCCCTTATGTCTTCTCCAAGAAGGCATGTCTAATGAGTCCATAGATTTAGAAAGCAACAGATTGTTAACTTGTGTGTGATTCTCTGGCCCACTTACTGAGTGATCACAAAGCTGCCAGTTTAGAGTATGTCTGTGAATAAGGGAAGACACCACAAAAAGACCAGGCTGCCATGTTCTGTCATTTGGAACTTATGACTCATCAGATCTGATAGAGCTTTAAGTCCCAGTAGCTGACACAGATGCACCTATAAGTGAATCATAATGAACCCTGAGGACTCTTCCACTGATAACTACCCTCCTTTTGGGAAACAGCATTTGTTTAGCTTTTTACTAAGTCTTAATAAACCATGGGCCATCATCTTACCAAAAGCATTATAAACTAACTGTTGGACTACCTAGTTCAAAGAACTTTATTACTAAACAGAAGCCATATGTATAAGAATGAACTCAAGCAATTCTCAATGACACAAATAATTTACATCAGGAGGTAGGCCACATGTCTATAGTCTATACTACTGTCTTACTATCTTCTTTCCTATCAGCTCAAACATATGGCTCCATCAGGAGTTAGCTATAACACACTGACAGGAAGAGAAGCTTTAGTCTGCCTTATAAACGTTTGTGTACAACATGTAAATACTATAGGCAAGTGAATAGCTATTGTAATATAGCTGCTTTCGAATGCACCCCTGAAGATAGTGTGGGTCACTCTACCAGACAAAGAAATGTGTTGGTGTGGCTACTTGAGAGCAAAAACAATAATGAATGGTTGGCACAAGCGTTTGTATTAAAGAATACCAGCTCTGGCTGTTACCCAGTTCTAGAGAAAAGACCTATAATTATGAGCACTTATTTCATTATGTGTGTGTAGTTTGCTTTTGTCTTCTCTTTAAGCATCTATCATCTAACCTTTATCACACACAGCTATTATAGCTGTGTCATAGTGTTAAAGTAACATGATGTAAAGAATAATAAATATCAACCAATGGCAATATTCCCTTTCCAGAAATGGCTAGGATAGTTTTGGTAATAAAACATACTTCAAAAGGGTTATATCATATTACAGAAGATTGACTTCTTCATTGCTCCTGAGATTAAAGGTGGTTTAAGAAAAGGCATAGAGGTGCTAAGGTGACAAAGGTTAGACTTTGTTGACAAATCTATGAGTTAGTTTGTTGAGGTCATTGACTTCACTTATCACAGGCTGACTTGGGTGTTGTTGTGAAGTATGTTGTAGACATCATAGCATATGTAGTCAACTGACTCTAAGAAGTCTACCTTTAATAATTAGAGTTGGCCAGAAACAATCACTTGAAGGGCTTGAGAGCAGAATCTAGGTTTACTAAAATGGAATTCTATTGTGGAGAGATATTTCAACCATTGCTCCCCAGTTTCTGGCCAGTCCTTCTGCCAGCTCACAAATCACTTACTTTGTGACCACTTGCAAATTTCCTTGTAATTTTTTCCCTTCTAGATCTTATTCTCTGATGTGCCTGGATGGATACAATTATGTTCACGTTGTGAGGATAAGTAAGAGTAGAGCATATGAAAATCATTTAAAATATGAGATGTTACAATAAAAACATTAAAGCTGTTTAATCTTGACTTCCTGAGGAGTATCAAATTCACAGTATTATACATATACATATACATATACATATACATATACATATACATATACATATACATATATATATACTGAGAAAGTAAACCGTCATATTTACCTATATGGTAAATAACCTGCCCCAAAGCCGTATAGAAGGTCAGAATTCAAAATATTAGATTCTATGAGATGCAAGTAATTAAATAATCATTTAAATGAACTGCCATTCCATAATCACCATTATAAATAATGCCTGTTTTGAAAAATAAGGTATGGATCTTCTAAGTTTCAAAACTTCACAGCAACCTACTAAAACAAAATTTTCTTTAATATAGATATAGCACCAGGGTGATGACTCAGTCCTTAAAGAACTCACTATTCTCATAGAGGCACTGGGGTTGGTTAACCACCCATGTCAGGAAGCACATGACCATATACAACTTTAGTTTTAGAGGATCCGTTGACCTTTTCTCACTTCCACAGGCATCAAACATGTACACTATGCACATAAGTACATGAAGATACTCAACATATGCACATAATATAAAAACAAATAAATATCGTTAAAAACAAAGCATGAGAATGCTTGAATCTTGTTTTGAGGGAAAAGGATATTTACATTGCTCATGGATACATCAGTATATATAGGGTCTGAGCCCAAGAAGAGAAGGATGTTTAAAGCAAAACTGGAGTGATGCAGTGTCCAGTATCCTTCTGCTCCTTGGCAGTAAAAGAATTTGGTGTGACAGTCCCTGCCAGGAAAAAGGCCAATGACACTCATGTCACCATAAGGAAATGAGCTCAGCAGCTTCCACAGTTTCTCTTCCTCTGCAAGCAGTAAACAACCACCTGCCACCATTCTTTTCTCTGACAGATGACCTCTTCGCAAAGACAAATCCAGAAAGCACAGAAGTAGCACATCCATGTTTCATGTGTTGCTTAACCCAGATGCGTGTGAGCAGTTCTGTCAGGGATTTTGACCGTTTTGCAAGCTACTAAAGTTTTCCATGATGAAACTGGCCAGGCTGGTCCCAAGTTGCCTTTTAATTATCCTCATTAGTAATAGAGGACACATATTGACTAACACACTTGTGTCTTACACTTCTTGGAAACGAGTCATGTGACTTCTAAATGAAGAATTTCAAGTTGGTATCTATGATACCGACTGCTATCCTTGCTCCAACAACCCTCAATCTTCAAAACTGATAAACATGAAATAGCACAGCTTTTATGATACAGTGACTTCACAGAATGTAGCCTCTGCTTTAGCACCCTGGAGGCTCACTATGCCCTCCACCCAAGCTCAGCCCTGGAGCCTCAGCACGTATGGCCAGACTTCTTTGGTTATCTGCCCAGATATCATCTTCCTCCAGACTCTGTGTCACCATGGACAACCCACATGCTGGGATACCATCTGCTGAGCCTTCCTGGTCCTCACAGTCTCCACCCTCTTGGCTGTCAAATCCACCTCTGTTGTGATCATCTTCTGCCCTCCTAAGGAGCCCACTGACTTACTTTGACACTCTCCCATCAGTTAAAGTAAATTACAATTCCAGGCACTTCTTGCACTCTGATGCTGATGGAGAATCTTTAAACAAATGGACACATCCCACTACCACAAAGCTCTTCAGTGATATTATACTTTTCTCTGCCCTGTTTCTAAATCAGAAAACACTTCAATTGAACTGGTTTCAAGCATAATGGAAACAGATGGTTGTTTACTAGTTTCTGGTAAATGATAAGACATGTGGCAGCCCGTGCTAAAGAACTCTGATAAGAAGTGGAAAGTTCTCACAGATAAACAGAGGTAAAAAATTAATCATCGACTTAGCATTTCAAACAGCCTGCTATTCAAAGCACATATGTAAAGACATAACATTAGCCCCTTAGCTTGGAAACAAAATGTTGACACAATTAGGAAGCTATTTTCAAAGCAGTTATAGATTTTTGTCAACATATATGAAGCTATGAAATATGTAAATACTTTATCATGCTTTTAAAGCAGTTCTTTGGTTTGGCTAATAGTCTTTGGTTTACAAAAAAAATGAACAATACAATCATCAGTCAGTGTTAGACTCTATTCCTATGCATTGATAAACATAAGTTTAATAAGTTAAAGATGCATTGAAAACAAACAGCCTTAAAGTGATATGACCTTCAAAGTGGAAAACTTCATAAACATCATAGCAAGTAACATTAAATAACAATAATAAAATAGTCATATAAGGAAACATTCTATATACTATACAACAATGAATTTTTCTTTAATAGCCTTTAGGAGAGAAACACTAATATCAGTTCCATTTTACAGATAATACCCCTGAGCCCCATAAAGGTTAAATGATTTGCCTGAGTCCATGTAGCTCAAAGAGGAAGCAAGTAAAACTCAAGATTGGCAATTCATGACTTAGCTTACTGCACTGTGCTTTGCCTCTGAGTGATTTCAGAGACTACTGAAGCCAGATAGTGCCAAAGCATGTTAGGAAAGAGATTTAATTTCCAATTTTCAGGTTCTTTCCCAAAAATCACCATGAGGTTTAAATGTCCACCATGCATTAGAAATATTATAAAATTTCATGCATCAGCCTACTAATTGATGCAAGCAGAAACAAAAGAGGAATTATAAATCGCTGCTATAATCACAAATTCATGCGATAAGCATAGGCTATGGATATGCATTTAAATTATAACAAGAGACTCCACACACTTTTCAAGAGGTTCATGCTGGAGATACCTCTGGAATCAAGTTCTCCATTACATACCAATAATAAAGGAGCCACATACCAAATTCAATATGAGAGATCCTTCACATATATGCAACGTGGCTGTGACCTTGAAGGACTGCTGCTTTAGCCACACTTCCAGCAATCATAGCCATACATAGACTTGTTATTTGCTAGACATCTCTAGGACAATGATGTCACTCTGAGACAGTGATGTCATCTTTCTAGTTACTGCCTTGATCTTCTAAGGCTGTGCATTTACATATACAGTTTTCCAGCAGTGGAGTTTTTAATAATTACCAAAGCAACATTTATGATGTTTGCAAGGTAAGATAACAGTCTGACAGTTTATTGAGCTATTTTCTGTCCTTGAGCATCTATATGTTAGAATTTTATATCTGAAGAGAATATAAATGAAACCTGATACTTAATCGATGACAGCCATTATTACAGTGGCATGTTATTAAACATGACAGTTATTGCTTTTAACATGCTATATAACTTATGTCAAATACACTAGTCTTTTAAAATTCTGTTGCCAATATGCTGGTCAAGAACACTGATTTTACTTATTTTATAAATATGTAAAACATCTTTAAAATATTAACAAATTTGAAGTGAATTTAACTTAAAAAATAGTTGCAACCCTTTAAATCTTAGGAGATACACTGGTGTCAAAGTTTAAACTAAAATGTGATAAAGACTTATTTGCCACAGTACCACACATCAGTAATGATACAAACTCAATGTTTACTTACTGCCCAGAACTGCAGTAAAGGAAACTGCAGGCCTTGGTTGCAGCTACAAACTCATGTTTTTCAAGCTGACATAGTTGGTTCTATCTCCAGAAGAATGTTAACATACCCCAAATCTTTCTAGAAATGGATATGTCATGTCATTAGTTTTCCCAAAATCAAAACAACCATGAGGCAGAACATTGCTGAGACGTCCCTAAGTAGGCTATGGACTCTCATGACCAGTGAATTTCAATTTGGCAAACTATATTCTCCTCTGTATTGGAACAAATGGGACAGACTGCTTCACCCAGAGGGAATCAGCAGTTAGGTTAGATTCATAATGCAGGGGAGGCAGTCAAATGGGAAAAAGTGATACATTGAAGCTATATTTTTACCACCCATTCTGAAATCAGAATAGCAGGCAGTATATTTTGATTAGGGAGCTCAAGGATTCATTATATTCTCTTTTCTTTCACACATAGGAAACATAATAAAAAAAGAAACAAACCAAATAGTTTTCATATTTCATTCTATGCAACTGTTTGATTATGAAATCTGGGCTGTGAGCTAGAGGACCATCATTAACCCAGCTACATAACCTAAAGGAAAACTCCAGATTAAAAAAAATTAAAATCAACCAGTCCCATTAAGATCAAACATTGCTGCAGACATGGTTGGCTGGTTAAATATCAGAGCCATTTGTAAGTACATCATTTTGGGGATTGTCATGGACTTGAAAATCTTTTTCATTAACTAGCTTTTGTTTAACTGAAAATGTTTGCAGCCCCTCAAGTGAGACCTAGCATTGTCCTGAATGATGAGCCAGGTAGTACATGAAACAAGGAGAGAAACATAGCACTCTGTCCCTGTAGCCTGAATATGAAAGCAAACAAATGTGTTGACTGGCAACAGCTAGTGTGATTTACTTGGGGATGGTTTGCTAGTATCTTTCTGCTTATGTAACACATCAGTTGACTAGGTGATCAGTTGACATTTGATTTAAAAGTAATCAGTGACATGTCAAGCTTGTTGGTTTCATTTTGCCTGTGTAAAAGTTGTGGGTACAGATAAATCCCAGGCACAAGAACTCGTGTTTATTTTGAGACAGTCAATTCACCTATTATGGTCTCACTTTCTTTTTTTTAAATTAGATATTTTACTTGTTTACATTTCAAATGCCATCCCCTTTCCCCATTTGCCCTCCCTGGAAACCCCCTATGCTATCCCCCCTCCTCCTATTTGTTTTTATACCATTTTAATTACATACAAGTATTAAGGTCAGTTCTAGGTTGAGGGACTAGCAATACAATAAATGCAAATAGTCAAGGAACAAGCAAGACAATAAACATAAATAGTCAAAGAACAAGCAAGGCATTAAACACAATTACATGAACACTTCAGTGATCACTGTTTCTAAGGGCTTATCAGGATGATCAAAATATCTGAGCCAACTTCCCTGTCCTAGCCCAAGGCCATTTTCATGTCTGAAGCCTACTTCCTTGTTCTAGCCTAAAATTTAGATTCCTTCATGAAATTACTTCTTTGTTCTAGCCTAATATTTAGATTCCTGCCTGAAACTACTTCTTTTTTCTAGACTAATGTCAAATTCCTGCCTGAAGTCCACTTCTTTCTCCTTGGCCAATTTCACATTCCTGCCAAACAGCCCATTTCCTTGGCCTTGGACCATGTCGGATTCTTGCCAAGCATCCCCAAAGGCTCTCCACCTCTCACCCTTTTTTATTTCATAAACAAGACTGAGCCTGTCTTAGGTCATTCTGACAAGAATGCCTTCCTTACCCATCATGGAATATGAATTATCAAAGCAATGCACTTGTCTTAGGTTGGTAAGGCTCTGTGCAGAATTCTATCTGTCCTTGGCTTGCCAGCCTGTTAACTTAATAACTCTATCTGGGAGTCCATTTTCAGGTTCAAGCTATGTACTTTGGCTGCCAACATGTTGATGTTGTTAAAGACAAGCTTTAACACAATGGGAAGGACAGACAGTCTGACTCACCATATGACTTGTCTGATCTTGTCTTAATTTATTCACAATTTCCAGCTTCCCATCCACTTTAAATCTTCAAATGGCTTCAGTATTCACAATATAGAAACCCATACATTTAGGATGCTGTGAAACTTACCCTTAAAGGGAATGGCCCAGACCCAGTTCCCTTACGGGACCAAGGACTGATATGCCTGTCTGATACCACAGAAGGCACAGCTAACCAGCTACCAAAAAGATTAATGAAAAAAATAGATACCCCCACAAAGCCAGGCCCAACCATAAATAACAATTTACATCCAGGGAAGAGCAATCTCCCTGAGTATTCCCTTCTTTTTCCTTTCCAGGTAAAAATGAATCACCCGTGATGTCTCCTGTTAGAAGTTCTAATCCAGATGCTGGCCTCCGAACTTATACTACTCAGACCTTTGAAGGGCCACTGACAAGAACATCAAACAGCTAAAGATTGACATCACTAATCTGAAGAAATCCCTCGTTTCGCTGTCTGAAAAGACCTCCTAAAACTGCAAAGATCCTTATTGTACTTGATTTACTCTATTACAATAGAAAAGGCTGCGTACAGCTCTTGACTGTGTACAGCCCTTAAAGAAGAAGGTTGCCTTTACATATACAAGACAAGGAGGGTTAAAGGAGAGCATGAAATAGGTCAGTGAAGGCCCTAAGAAAAATCATAGAGAGAAAGATACAGATGAATGCTGGTACAAGAATTGGTTTTCAGCCTCTCCAAGGTTGTCAACCCTATTTCCTCCCATCTTGGGGCCATTATTTGGTTTCTTTTTGCTTTTTTCTGCTGGTCCTTGGCTCTCAAATAGGTGGACTAACTCTGTGATACAATAGATAATTTGGTAGCAAAACCTACTCAGATACATTATCATAAGTTAGCTATGGAGGATCACGAGACTCAAGATGAGGTTGTTACTTTATACAGGGTATTCCCAAAACCCATCTCCACCCAACCTAAAAGGGGGGACTTCTGCCCCTAGACCAAGCAGAGAGGGGCCACCCAGAACCCCTTCTGACAGGCGATCTGAATTCTTGCTTAGGCTGTGAGGCTAAGCACTGCAAGGGAATATAAATAAAAGATAAAAATATCTCTCTGGGTTCCCTGAGGGACAAGCCTGACTGCATAGGGGTTGATGTCAAAAGTATCCCCTCTCCAGGAAAAAGACATCGGGACGGGTATGGCTCTCATGCCTCACTGGACAACGACAGGGGGACTGGAGCCAATACAAGGTCCCCTTCAAATACTAGAGGTCAGGCCTCTATCCCCGCCTTCGAAAGTTTAGAATTGCCACAGCCCTTCTATACTTAGAGAAAGGAGGAGATGTCAGGGGCAGCCCTGCTTACACACTGAAGGCCTAAAATCAGCCATAGGCCTAAAATCAGCAATAGGCCTGTCATACATGTATACTAACACCAAGTCTTGGGTCTCAGTGGAAAAACATCGAAACAGATGGCTATAAGCTAATGTAAACAGGCAGCTTTTGTGGAAATTTACAAGCCTCAGTAGTCATAGACCTTGTAAATAGGTAGCCTTGGCAAACAATACCAACTTAGATAAGGACAAGTGAGTCATAGGCAGAGTCATAGTGACTTGTCCCCTGAACCTTCACCCAGCCAATACCCTGTTCTGAAGAGATCTGTATTCCCCCTGAACACCCACACTCCAGTGTCATTCCCTTCCCCACATCCTGCCTTTCTGTGTTTATAACCCCTGTGTGAATGAATTACGATTTGAGAAAAATAAATTAAAGAAAAAAAAAGATGCTGTGGAAGTTAATCGTCACTGTCAAGTAGATTTAAAGTCACACTAGAAACACACACCTTTTGGTCTCTATGAAGTAGTTTCCAAGATCTAACTGATGTGGGAAATGCCACACTTTAAAAGGACAGTCCCATTGCATGGGCCAGAGTTTCAGACTGAGCAAAGATACAAAGAGAGAATTGAGCACTGGCATTCAGCACTATGATGCCTCCTGACTCTGGTGAGCCTCCTCATGTTTCTACTACCATGTCTTTTTCACTATGATGGGTGGTATACTCTCAAATTGTGAGCTGATACAAACCTTCCTTCCCTTCCTTATTTCTTGGAAGGTTTTTTTTTTTTCATAACAACAAGAAAAGTACCAATTCTTCAGTAAATAACATCCTGTCATTGTGAACCCTCTTAAGAGGTAAGCAGATAAGTAGACATAAAGCAAATGCTTGCGTTTCCAAGTGATACACAATTCCAAAAGGAGAGCAGAGCTAGAAAGACAGAGCCTCACTGATCATAAAAAGAATGTAAAAAGTAGATGCCTTTTTTCAGATTTAAAATATGCCAGTCAAAACAACATACTGAGATTATTATAGAAGTATTTGTGGAAAAACTGCTCGTGATGCTTCTGCGAGTTGACTAACTGTAGCACTGTACTAAAAAGGAAGTTTCAGGACTATCACAAAAAAATGTATCCTTTCTCAGAAGTGGGAGTTGATTTTATTCTTTATTCTCTATATTGTTTAAATGTCACAAGATACAATTCACTAAAGTTCCTTGACTGGCAATGGGCTCATGTTACAATAAAATTAAATTGAAAATCTTGTAGGTCAAAAATTGTGCAGCATAGTTAACCTATAAAACACTAAGGCTTAGAAATGTCACTGTAGAGACTTTATTGTTTCTTTCGTGGTTGCATGGTTGACTGGAACCTGCAACTAACTGTTGCTGTTTACATAGCCAGGGTGTTGTAATACATAGTGCCATTCCAGAAACACTAACATTGAAAATTTAGAATATAGCTGCTAATGAATACATATCACTTTCACATCATAAAGTGCAAATTAGACCATCTTGAGTTGGACACATGCTACATAAAAACCGCATAGATCATTACACACAAAAGCAAAGGGAGCTCATCAAAGGCAAACTGGAAAGTGGAGCATTAATCGTGGAATGGCTCATTTACTGTAACTGGTAAGTGTGTTTAACACCAACAGCTCATGGAGTTTACATGGCAACAGACTGTTTCTAACTGTTTTATTTGCCTTCTGTTAGAATGATCTGGGAATAGCTCAGCCACTGAGTCTTTTTGGAGTTCTCAATGCCTAATATAACTTGTTCAATGATTGATAACCACAGCATGATAGATAAACAGAAATTGATTGCAGTACAGCAATTCTAATTCTAGCAGACCCAAAGTCATTCAACATGCACTAGAAAGCTGCCTTTGAACAGGTTGTAACACATTCAATCCAATCAAGATTTCTTTTGATGTAACAAACCAGACTTGACAATCTATATCCCTTGACATAATCCAAAACCTATAGGCTGAGCTAAAAAGAAATTGAAATTGTTCATAAAATAAGCACATACATTAAAGCTTTATCTTTTCATTCTTTTTATTGTTTAAGTTAAATATTGTTGTGTATATGCACATATGTGCACAGAGGTTGGAGGACTATGTTCAGGAGTCATTTTCTTTTTCCCCTGTGGCTGGAAGAGCTTGAACTCATGTTGGCAAGCTTGTGCGGCAAGTGCTTTTGCACACTAAGTTTTACACGTTCATCAGTGTACAGTGATGGTGACCGCTTTCCCTTTCACATTAGCTTTGCGACCCCAGCCTTGAAAAATGAAAGTTCCTGGACTGGTGAGATGGCTCAGTGGTTAAGAGTACTGACTGCTCTTCTAGAGGTCATGAGTTCAAATCCCAGCAACCACATGGTGGCTCACAACCATCCACAATGATATCCGATGCTCTTTTATGGGGTGTTTGAAGACAGCTACAGTGTACTTACATGTAATGAAAAATAAATAAATAAATAAATAAATAAATAAATAAATAAAACCTTAAAAAAAAAGAAAAATGAAAGTTCCTCTATATGGAAGTGAAATCCCATACATGACAGTAATAAGACCGGGAACATTTTCCTTCAAATTTTATCATCGTCCCACTCCACTGCTATTATCTATTGCATTTTGAAAAACTGGAATTATTTCATTTTTACTACTGATGGTATGTTTTCACATGTACAACATTTGAATTATGACAAATAACTTCTAAAATATGCACTGATGTGAAAGAATTATAAAAATGTCTGCTAAAAATCCACCACTCTTGTGAATACTGTAGCTCAAATTTAGTTGGTCTTTTTGATGGAAAACTGCCGCTTTTTCAGGTTGTTGCTTGGAATGTTGTCATTATACTTAACTGGTATAAAAATATTATGACATCAAGATACATATGATCTCTATCTATGTCATTTATCTATATATATAGATAGCTATATATATATATATGGATGGATGGATGGATGGATAGATAGATAGATAGATAGATAGATAGATAGATAGATAGATAGAATGAGATGTTTGCTATGGTATGACTTAACATATCCATCCGTTGATAGTATTTTTAGTGACCATTACTGCTTAGAATAGAAAATCAACTTACCCATAGGCCTTTGCTTTACTAGGCCTTTAAATGATCATATTTTTGAAATGTTAGTTAAAACTTAACAGACTTATTAATTTTACTCTCAAAATAAAACAAATTCATTCCTAGGGTCATGCTGTTTGTGTCTCCCGTTCATTGACATGTAAGGAAGTTTTCATACAATTTAGCCATGGATTCTTCTATTAATATAATGCTATAAACGATTGCAAACACATTTCCTAATCAATTTCCTTCAGTTATTTCTCATCATTTTTCTTCTCTTATAAATCCTCATTCAATACTTGCGCATTTACATTTTCCCAAACTTTAACCAATTATTGAATAGTTGAGATTTTATCAACACAAAGTGTGTGCATTGCACGCTCCTTTTACATGCTAAGCTCTTTGTGGGGTTTTCACATTGATTTAATTCCTCCTATATTAGTTACTTTTATGTTGCTGTGATAAAAGACCATGAGCAGAGAAACGCAAGGAAAAAAATGTTTATTTGGCTGACAGTTCCAGAAGGATAGAATCCTCAAAGAGTGGAAGAGCAGAGTAAGAGATAGGGATGGCAACAGGAGCAAGAAGCTGACGTCACATCTTAACCACACACCGGAAACAGAGAGCAAAACAGAGCTGTGGCTATAAATCCTCAAAGCCCTCTCCTCAATGATATACTTCCTCCAGTAAGGATGTACCTCCTACAGAGTCCATAACTCCCCTCAAAAATGCCACCATCCGGAGACCAAGAGTTGAAATACAGGAGCCTATGCGGGACATTCCTCTTCAAACCACTACAGTTCCTTTAAATTTCTGTATTCGTGTTAGTGGTGGTAGGGGAGAAGTAGTTCGCTGTATTAACATGTTTTAAAACTCAGAAAAAGCAAGTTCTTAAATTATCCTTTTTTTTTTCTAAAAGGTTTTCCTCAGGCCATTTATACTTTCATTTTAACGGCAAACTTTTCCCCAAAGTCTTTTTGAGATTTCAAATTTAATTGTATTAAATTTATAAGTGCATATGGGGTGGGTAACTTTTATACAACACTATAGTTGTCTTCAGACACACTAGAAAAGAGCATTGGATCTCATTACAGATGGTTATGAACCAGCCTGTGGTTGCTGGAAACTGAACTTCTGGAAGAGCAGTCGGTGCTCTTAACTGCTGAGCCCCTACAGTTGTCTTTTCTATACCTAAGTAACCGTAATCTAATACTCTACTTTGTTATATTTCCCCTAATAATTATAACTTTTCAAAATTACAACTTTAAAAAAGACAGCAATCTTCAGTGTTTGAGACTAAAGATTCACAGGTTAAACCACCTGACTACTAATTCAGTTTTGCTACTTAACGTCTGTAAACCTTGTCAAGTTGTTTTAGCCTCTTTGCTTTTCAGTTTCCAAGTTTGTAGAATGAAAATGATAGCAACTAGTACCTCCTAGAGGTTAAAATTTGAAAAGAAAAATGTGTATTCTAAGAAATTAAAAATAGTTTTTTACATAGGTAATAATTTCTATTATATTCTCTTTCTATTCTATCCATTAGAATTTATAAAATGAGGTTAAGTTCAGGCAACCAACCTTGTCATACAGTTAAGCCTTAGAGATTTTTTCTGATTTCTTTGGAATATTTTCTTAAGCTTTTGCTATCTTAACTTACTAAGTGGTTGACACACATGTTTTCTTAAAAATAAACATTTGGAGTCTGTTAGAAAATCAAAAGTGTCGGTATTTTTTTTTTTTTAGTATATAACTGTAAAATTATTTAATTAAAATTTCCAACTTTGACCAACATCATATTCCAATTGCACATGCACTCTGTGGTTTTTTTTTTCCTTTTGTTGGCTTCTACTTTCTTTAGCTAATAGTTGGAAGTTCTCCTTTTCGCTCTTCTTTTGTTACTTCTTGTAGAATTTAGTGTTCAATGAATGTGTACAATGTGTTATTTCTTCACAGAGCTCACTGCATAGAGAAAGAATGTGTTCCTTAAGAGTGAATATTCCAGCAATGGAGGATAAATGTCTGATGAATGTGAGAGGTCTTGCTCTTTTAAGGCAGTATTTTATCTTCTGTTCTCCACACTGGTCAAGGACATAGGTTTGACAGCAGACAGAATTAGACTCTTATCCAACTTCACCACCCACTGGCTAAATATGTGCAGTTGGCCAGGCAGTCAGCCTTCATGACAGAAGGGAACAAGCCCTCTTCAACTCCTGCCAGAGCTGTCATGAGAATTAAATTAAATGGTTTCTGTTTATAAATCCTGAGCATTCATCCCACCACTGTGACCCAGGAAGTATTTTGTATATCACTTTTATTGCCTTCAAGTATGAAGCAAGAATTTATGTTTATTATTTTCACCAGTATAGAGATTGGAATGTCTACTGTAGAAATGTGTTTTTCCCAAAATTATTTTACTAATATCCTTTGATTAAAGAAAGCAAATATCAAACGAAGATGCTATTCTTCATTGATAAGTGGACATTAAAATTAAAATGTTTCAGTAAAACATAGAGCCCATTACCACTGTCTTATTCTTAGCTGTTGTAAAGAAAATGCTCACCAGTCTCCAGACAGCAGGCAAAGATCCTAAGCCCCTGGCAGTATCTACTTGTTGCTGCTGCCTCACTGTACTGTTCTCTTGGGGATCCGAGAGTAAGGGAACACTTCACCAAGATGAAGCCCAGTCAGTGTTATCACCCATCATTCAAACTATGATGGAGGAGCAAATTCCTCACTCCAGATGGCAGAACACAGAACTAAGGGTTAGAGCGGCCTCAAGGCAAATTCCACCTTTGTGAAATATTGTTAAGATCGCACATGCCTTAAATATGTGCATATACATCTATATATCAAGGTCCATATACATAAATGGTTTAAAGATTTTTTATATTATTTCCCTATTCCTTAAAATGTATTAATTTGAGTTGTATCTCCACAAGTCAGAAAAATCAAGGATATTTCCTTAAAAATAGTTATGCAGTTCTAATACTTGCAAGGCTGAGGCTGAGGCCTGGCTACATGTTCAAGAGCAGTTCAGGCTATATAGCAAGACCCTGCCTGTCTCAGTAAAACAAAACAATTTACAGACATTGTTTACTGTGATCTCTCAGAAAAATATTTCCAAGGAAAGTAATAATTTGTTTTTGCCTCAAAACAGAATTCTTTTATTTTGCCCAAAACAGCACAGCATTGACATCCTCAAAAATACATAAACCTATATATAAAATATAGAATATGTTCAATATTTTTCTTTTATATGGCAGCACAATAGTATATGCAAGTGAAAGTGCTGTTGGTGGGACACGAGGACACTTCTCTGAGCAATGTCCTAGTTAGCCAGGTGTCAGCATTCAGTGACCAGGAAGAGAAATGGTCTGAAGAGAGTTCTTGAAAAGCTGGGTATATGTACCTCGTTTTGCACCCTGCCATTCCACACACAGCCTGACTTTTCTCAATCACACCTCTGAGCCTTTGGAGTGGTACTATAAAGGTACAGGAAATGCCTGCCTGATACTAATTTTTCACCATAAAAATTCAAAATGGCTTAAAAAAGAATATACTGGATTTCAGAAGTTATTTACCTTCATCTGAAAAAAAATTACCATAAATACTTCCAAATCTACAGACCTTATAACACCCTGCATCTAGGAGTAAACATTTACTTGAGAGTAATAATTATTGTAATGAATTTCTACCCAGAGTTAAAGACTAGATCTTTAAAAGATTTTAATGAACAATTGGCTTTCACTGAGTGAAATTTAAAGAGACACAGCTAAGAAGAATAGAAATATCAAAATATGCTTTCTCTACTATCTCCAGGTCCCAAAGAGACATCAGATAGAAATGTGTGTAGTGTTTGCTGTTTATCACTAGAAATGGTTGACAAAACAGTATTAAGTAACTTTCTAAACTGAGGCCATCTCTCCCAAGCCATTCTTAGCTGTGCTGTCCCCTGGCTTCATAGTAATAAAGATATATTCAGTGATACCCTCAGTCCAAGGATCGATGGGACCAAAATGTTACCTACCTTTATCTTTCTTCTCCAAACCTGGTCTCAGGGGCTTTACGGTGTCTGCCTCCCTAGTCTAATCTTATGTGGTTTCCAGTATATCATGACCCCTGAAAGAAACAAAACAGGAGGAAAAATTATAAAAATAAATGTCTATAGTTCATCATTTGTCATTGAAATAAACAAGTGCTTGCTTGAGCAAAACCATGTCACTTAAAATGATAAAATAATCTCAGAATTTTTCTGTTTCCCTAAGATTAGGAGGACAGATTTCTTAAGCAAACAGCTGCCTGCATTCATATACATATATAAATAATAATAAATATGAACGTATTATACATACCAATTATTTTCTCATAATTGAGCAACCTTTTGTTTTTCTGTCAAACTATGTAAGAAGAGCTTAAAATGAAAACGCATATGTTTTTCAGATTTTCAAATGTCCAATTCAAATGTATTCTCTAGGTGAGTGGCAACCTTTGTCAACCCTGTCCCTGAAAAGGTGTCTAATCCCTGCAGCAATTGTCTCTGAATCCTAACACCAAGGAGAAAGACCATTGTATTTCTCAGTCATATCCCACAAACTGAAATTCTTGGAGAAAAAAAATCCAATAAAATCTAGCTTACACATAATGCCTCAGTGTCTAGAGTTAACCTGGTTTCCTGTGAGCAGGCGGCTGACCTGCTTGCACAGTTTTTGTTTGTATTCTTTTAGGTTTTCTACATAAAATGTCACCATTTTAAAGCTAATACTATACAAAGAGGCGTTGTTATTTTCATTTCCGTAGATATGTGATAGACAAGGCTACAACCGACCTTTGAGTATATAAACTCCTCTTAACTTAATCTACATACATGAACAAACATAGGACAAATACTTATTGTCCAAGATGGAAAAACAGCAAACAAACCCAATGATCTGTTTTGTTTACATTTTAGAGAAATTATCTGATCACTGTTTTCCTAATCCTAGGGCTAGTATTACCAATTTCTTCTGTTCATCTATGTTGTCCAATTTTAGTAGAGTTATCACTGCAGGAGAGAGCCCAGTTTTATATTATGTATTCAGAGACATCTACTCTCTTCTCTTCCCTGTTATGTTAATCAAGCATCGAGTTCCAGCTGTTCCAGCGTCATGGTCTGTAGGTAACTCCTCCAGCTGCATTCATTCTCTACACATCACACCATCTGGCCACTCCCCCCTCACTCTACACATCACACCGTCTGGCCACTCCCCCTTCACTCTACACATCACACCGTCTGGCCACTCCCCCTTCACTCTACACATCACACCGTCTGGCCACTCTCCCTTCACTCTGTACATCACACCGTCTGGCCACTCCCCCCTCACTCTGTACATCTCACCGTCTAGCCACTCCCCCTTCACTCTACACATCACACCGTCTGGCCACTCCCCCTTACATCACCTCTTCACCACCTCATCATTCCCTGCAGAGGTTATGACAGCCTTCGCTAATCTCTCTGCTCTAAGTCTCTTCTCTTTAACCCATCCTCCACAGACACTAATGTTAATGAAGCAATCAAACTTTTAATTGGTTTTGTGTGATTTACAAGTGGTGATATTTTGCTGTGGTTCTCGGACAAGGTATCTGTTTCACACAGTGTAAACATAGCACTGGCCATTCTTTTAAGTTGGTTTTCAAGCAATTTGATGATTCTTTCTCCATCGCCTTCCCCATTTTCTAGAGCTTCCAAGTGGGCATTAAGAGCATCTCAAGGGCATTGCAGAGGCATGAAGACTGATCCAAGTTCTAGCTCTAAATCATGCATTTGTCAGGTGCTGACTTGGAGGCTCATCGTTAGCCCTAGGTAAGTGATGGAGCATTGACAGTCCTGGCTGTCTCTCTAGATTACCCTGGGATTCAAGAATGGTCCCATGCACCGAAGTAGGAAATGTGCTGCTGTTAATATCCCTGAAGAATGAGAAATAGCTAAAGCAAACATCTGCTTCTTCTAGCACTAGATCTTGCCTGGGCCCCTGGGAAGGAATCTGCTCACACTCCTACATCTTGCTGTTTCCCTTTATGGCTGGGAAGTCCTAAAGAAAGTGTTTCTGTTTCCAAAGATGGCGAGTATATTCTTGTGTGTTTGGATATTTAAAAGACCCTGAAGTTAAAAGAGAGAGAACATATAGTTCAAGTTCTCACTCATGTCTGGAACCTAAAAATCCACATGTCTCATGAGCTAGAAGAGAATAGGGGTCACAAGAGGAGCGGGGACAAGGGAATGGGGGATGGGCAAGGGGAATGGTGATGACAGATGATGCAGTACAAAGTCACTATTAGAAAGGACAGATACTGACGTTCTATATGGTACAGTAGAATGACCATAGTTAACAATATGTTTCCAATATTTTTACAAAGGTAAGTTTATTAATGTCTTTACCACAAAGAAGTGATAAATGTTTAAGGAAATGCCTATGGTAATTACCTGAGTTTATAAAATTACATATATCAAAACATCATGTTGTATGTTGGTTAGAAGTAAAATGAGAAGAAATAGGACTCAAAAAAAGCATGAAGTCTTAATTTAACAAACTTGACATTTAATTAAAGTAAAAGTTTCATTTAGAATACAAGTATCAACCATTTTCTTTAATGCATTGATAGTAACACAGGAATTAATAAATACTTTTAATAAAGAAATATCTAGAAACATTGCTCAGCCATTAAGAAAATTTGTTGTTCTCACAAAGGGCTCAGTTCCTAGTTCCCTCATTATAACTGCCTGCAACTTCAGTTCCTGGGGATCTGATGCCATTTTCTAGCCTCTACAGGCACTTGCACATGTACACACACACACACACACACACACACAAATAAAAGTATTCTTTAAAAAAATATTCCTTAATATCATGTTAACTAAAGATGTGTGCACAGCAGGACATTTGCTATGCTTCTAAATAAAAGATATCAACTCAGGTTCTATGTAGTCAGTATAATGGCCTCAGCTCAAAGGGATTTTTTTTGTGTGTGTGTGGACTGAAAGCTCACAAAAACCACCACTAACCCACTTTTCTCTGCCCTCTAATACATGACCTTGCATGAGCAATCCATCCTGCTGGGTTCCAGGTAAAATGTCTATAAGAGTCTAGCTGACACTGGATGAAATGAGTGCTAGTGGAAATTAATAAGTGTCTTCTTGCTTTGACATCCCTACTGCTTTTATAATGAAGCTTCAAACAAGGTGGCTGGGAATCGTAAACCAAATGGAAAAAGTTAAATATATCCATGTTATAATTGACTTTTATCAGACTAATGGATGAAAATCACTACTTTAGTACTAACTCTGTTCTTTATTGTAGAATGATACACATAAAATTATCATCTCTATCACCTTAAGAAAACAGTTGAGTATTATGTCTATTCATATAGTTGTGCAATTTATCTCTAAAATGTTATCTTCCGAAACAAAAACTCTATGCCCATTAAGCATCCATCTGCATCCCTCCCTCCCAGCATCCCTAGTAATCACTATTCACTTCTCTACTTTAGACTAGGTATTTATTACAAACCTGTTATTTTGTGACTGGCTAGCATTTTTAGCAAGGCATTCTCCAGGTTTTTCCATGTGGTAGTGCATGTCAAAATCCCCTTCCCTTTAAAAGACTAGATAATATACCACAATCTACATACCATGTCTTGTCTATACATTAGTGGATTGACTCCAAACCTATTTAGAATGTTATTTATTTCTACAAATTATTTTCTAACCACTTATCCTTCATTCACATCTTTCACTAAAGAAAATACACTTTCTTATTTTACAAAAGCAAACAAGATAAACAACAAAGCAAGACTGTTAATGCCTGATGAACTTATTCTCCTATTCAGAGGCTTTGATGGATATAAAGACACTTGATCAAAAGGGGTTCTTACTAAGAAGAAGAGAGGCAAAAGCTTAGTTAACCAAGTGATTATGTGGACTTCGGTTTCTTGCACAGTTTAAAAGACAAATTCATTGTAAATACTGACATTGCTGCCCTCATAAAATGATATAGTGCTTATGGCAGAAAATAATGATTAAAAGCATGGATTCTGAGGGCTGATTTTTCTGACCTATCTACACTGTCTTTGGCCAAGTTACTCAGTTTTCTAAACCAGCCTAAGCCACCATGTATACAATAGCCGTAAGAGTCAAGTGCTTTGTATATAGTTTTTAGAATCAGCCCAGTTGTATATGAATGTATAAAGAAAAAGCAATGCTTATGCACAATAGAAATTTTGTTTAGCCACAAAAAAACTGAAATCTTGACATTTGCAAGAAAATGGATAGAATCAGAAATAAGCTATACTAAGAAATCCAAACTAGATATTTTCTCTGATATTCAAGTAAATATATATATATATATATATATATATATATATATATATATATATATGTAAGTGCACATGTGTGTTTGTGTATATATGTGTATGTATGTATGTGTGTATGTGTGTACACAAATATATGCATATATGTTTGAATAGGTGTATACACACATTAATCAGAGATCTGCCTGTCTCTGCTTCATAAGTGCTGGGATTAAAGGATGTGTCACTACTGCTCTCATGAAAGATATCTTAGGAGAGGCTGGAGGGGATAAAAGAGAGGGTAATGGAATTCACGTGATAGGAAAGCAGAGGATGGGGATTTGGGAAGAGGAAGAAATCCACAAGAGGGAGCATATATATATGCCATAAAAATTCTTTACTTTCTATGCTACCTTAAAATTTAACTTAAAAATAAACAAATAACTTTTAAAGTTTAAATAGTCTATTATTTTAAGTCACATAGAACAATACTTCTAGCAAAAATGAGTTCCATATGTTTCAAATATCAACACTCATATGAGATAAATCACGGTTCTTGCTAATTGTAAATCTTCATAGGATAGAGACAGCATCAAGCACCTTACAGAGATGTCCACTTTCCTGTGACTACTTACACAAAGAACCTCAATGATGCACTACCTCTATTGTCTTCCATGCATCACTGTGTAAGAATGTGTTCAACAGGTCTCTGTATGCAAGACTTAGCAAGAATTTTTAAATTGTTCATTAATTTGCTTATTCACTTTACATCCTGATTGCAGCCCCCTCCCTCTTCTCCTCCAAGTCCCACCCTCACATACCTTTACCTCTATTATTCCCTCCCATTCTCCTCAGAAAAAGAGAAGCCTCCCACCTGTACCAACCCACCCTAATGCATCAAGTCACTGCAGGACTAAGAGCATCCTCTCCCACTGAAGCCAGACAAGGCAGCCCAGCTAGGAGAATGGGATCCAAAGGCAGGCAACAGAGTCAGGGACAGCTCGTGCTAGTATTTACAAAAAATAAAACAGATCAGAGACTGCACACTCCACTTCGAACAGAGGTTAGAATTTTCCCACACTATCCTGGGCTGAATCTTGGTCTACGAGAAATTTGCCTGAATCTTCATAAGCATTTGTTCACCAAAGAAACATTGACTTCCAACGTGAGAAGTCAGTTGTCTTCAGAGATCTAACGAGTTTCCACATTTTTTATCAACTCTTGAAAAGTAATGTATACACTGTATAAAATTAAAAATGAAACAAAATAAAACAATTTGCTGACCTATTAAGTACAGAAGGAAAACTCAGTGGGGTATCTCAAATAGTTTGAGCAAATTAAGTTGCTCTTGAATCAAGTACTTGACTCAACAGGATCTCTTGACCAGATTAGAATTAGCTTGGTAGTTTCTCTAAAATGTAAATATTTGCTTAGCTACATAATGTTAACAAGGTACATTACATATTCCATGTACCACAATAAAAAAAATGATATCTCATTGGCCCAGGAGACCTACCTAACAATCATGCCTGAAGGACAGAAACACCACAGTCAGGTTATTTGTGTGAGAAATACTGCTGCCACTGCTATATGTATTTCCCCAAGTTTACATTTAATTCAACTTACAATTCCATAAAAGGCCTGTATGTCCATAGTACACAAGTTACCATATTTGATGTTACAGTCAGACACTTACTGATAACAACACTATGCCTCTGAGGGTGGTTCGGACTCTTCCAGGATGTACTGCTCCTCCCAAGGGGCATGGACCCACCACTACTTTGACACTCCTTGGAGGATGATGTGGCACCAAGAGGCCCCTGGTTGCTCAGCAACAATCCCTTATGACTGCCCCAGAGGGACTGCTAGGCAACAGTGCTTCATTTGCCCCAGCTGTTCCCAAGAACACTCCCAGCTCAGAGGTTCTCAAGTGGGCCAGTGTCACAGGATGCTAGGGGTACCTGGTTCTATGACTAGTTACATAATATACACACATGCTTCTCAGGAAACTCTCCACTGTTGTAAAATAAAAATCTTGTCAGAGTTATTTCCCAGAATGAAGGGTACTTGGAATGTATCCTTGATTTAAACTCTATCCTTGGAGAGTTACAGAATCTGTCAGAAAAACTAAAGCAACGAAAGCAAAATCTAGGAAAGCCTAAGTACTGAAATAAATAATAAATGAGTCAATATTTATTAAGTCACATTTAAAGTATGACTTCCAAAGTTCTCACCGTTTCAAAGAACTTAACCATTTACCTACTTTCTGTTCATAGAAAAGTGGAGAAACACAAGAATTAAATCACAAAGCTCCTGGAAAATTATGCCAGACTTATTTGGAGCTGCATCTAATGACACACCATTATGATCTCAGGACATGGGCGGCTGAGGAAGACATATTATATGAGACTACCTGTGGCTACATAGTAAGACTTCCTCAGGAAGGACAAAAAGGGAGGGGAGGGAGAGAAAGAGCAAGAGAGAAAGAAGAGAGAAAATTTAACTCGACAAAATATGTGCGTGTACAACTTAGTTTGGCTACCAACTTCCAGGTTAACTTTCATTTTTTTATGTGTAGTTAAACCCACATTAGATGTTCTATCCCAAAGTTGTCATAACAACTCAACAAACCCAAAGTAGTCATATTTTCTATATCTGACTCATACCTTGAAGGCAACATGTAGTGACTAAATCTGAAAACTTTCTCCAACCAGCCATGAGCTCTGTCCTCATTCCCCCAATGTCCCCAAACTCTTCAGGAGAAAAAGAAGAATTCATGCAGAGGGACATGGGTCATTAGTCATGTCACCACAGCGCAAAGAGAATTCCATTACTCTTTCAGTTCAAAGCCTTCAATAAAAGCCAAGCACATATAGCCTGACTCACAAAACACTTCTAAATCTATTTCCTGTTCAACGTCAAGCCCCATCTGCTGCTGTCCCATACAGCACACTTCCATTATGTTGAATGAATCACAGTTTCCCAAACACACCTTGCACTTCATATCTCTTGCATCTTCCCAGAACACATTCGTCTTTACCTGAGAAATGACTGGTTATCTTTTAAGATCTGGCAATTACGTCAAGCTCTGAAGAGTCACTGGCCCTGATTTCAAGATTACTGATAGAGACAGTTGATCGTGTCCTGTCCACACTTGATAAAGCTGCTATGATGAATTCAGTCCCATTGTTTTGAAGTTGCTTACTTTCCCATTAATCCCGTGCTCTTTCAGAACCTAGACTACATCCAACTTGTCCTTACTGAGGCCTGGCCTAGTCCTTAAAATCAAAGAGGTGACACTGGGATAATGTATTGATATTAGAGAACAATGCTTTGGAGAAAACTTGCAAAATTCATAAAGACTGGGTGCATTTCGGTGTCTTCTACTTTTCTTCTGTCTCCCAAGTGGCCATCAACACACATCAAAGATGGGAAATGATATAATTTGCCAAAAACTCAAACAAAAACTCCATTTCCTGACTCCTCTTAAACTATAATGAATGCTTCCACACTAACTTATCCTTTGAGTGACAGATTCCTTATAATCTGGTCACCTGTATTTCTTTTCTTTTTCTTGAACTACTAATCTAGGGTTTTGTTTTGTTTTGTTTGTTTGTTTGTTTGTTTTTGGAAAATTAGACAAACATTATACCACTGAATCTCCTGAATCCCCAGTCTGGGTCTCTCTTAAATGCCCAGTCTGGGTCTCTCTTACTATAATCACAATAATGGAACACTCAAGGGAGCTATACATCCAGGAGCCACTCACTGATACTGATCTGGATCCCATCTCAGAAAAATAATTTTCCATACTAATCAGCAATTGGGTTTTGCTCATTTTTCTTTTGAAATGGGCTCTCGTGTAGCCAAGGCTAGCTTCAAACTTGTTCAAAATTGGCCAAAAAATGACCTAAAGTTCCTGACTACTGGCTTGAACAGAAGGATTGAACCCAAGTTATTCTAACTTTAAAACCTTCAAAATAGTCCCAAGTCAGCATTTCTTCAATATCTGCCTCTTTCAATATCTGCCTAGTCAAAAAGTTAAATAGGACCATAGGAAAATAATACACAAAAGCTTATGAATACGGCAATCAATCGCAACATCACACGGGCATACTTTTTCTCTATCACCCCATGAAGCTAGAGAAACATATAAGTGTCACTATCAGAGTTTATTTATTACCAAAGAATCTGAGGTCCATACCTGTGCACGAGCAACTCTCAAGCACGTTACGCTGAGACTAGCATGAGTACCTAACTTGAACACAAATTCTGAAGACTAGAAATCTTAATTCCTAGCCTGCCTGTATTTACACATGTGGAAAGAATTCTTAACCTAGTGAGTTGAGCAGTTACATGCCCTGCTAAGGCTATGTGTCTTGGGTATAAATATTATTTTCTTTCTCCAGTGTTAGATCTCAAACCACATGCACCTCATTGACCCAGGCTAAAACCTTATGTGCAGCCTTCACACCCAAATACCAGTCACAAACAGTGGAGATGTGTTAGATGCTAGGAAAAGAGGAGATAAACAAACGCTGTCATCTCTATGATGTGAATATACTGAAAGAGCAAAGTGAGAAATTTCTGGAAAAATAAAAGGACAAATAAGTAGTAGAACTAAGTTCTGAATCCAGATCTAACTATATCTTACTTTATACACTACCTTTGTTGGACAGCCACTTGATATTACTAATCACAAGCTGATCAGTAATAAACCAAAACCTCTATTATTTTACAGATTCTACTAATGACCATTTCTCTTCCATCATATTTCAATATATATTCATACATATTATATAAATTATATATTTATATATTTAATTATCTTATATATAAATATATTATATATATAATGCCCCTTCTACAATATACATAATGCACACATATACATGTACATATCAGATACATATCAGACTGAGGAAAGACTGTGTGTTTAAATTTGTGGATAATGTTTATAAACACTGCATTTTACTAGTGATCACATACATGCACACACATATACACAAACACGTGTGTATATATATACATATATATGTATGTATATATATATATATATATATATATATATATATATATATATGCTTTATTCTTAGGCTTGTTCACATATAAACAACCAGCTAAAATGGATTTGGGTTCACAAAATACAGTAGTCATTAACATTGGCCATAAATTTAAATGCAAAGTCTTCAGTCTGTATTTAAAGCCTTCCACAACAGCCTCAATCTCTATTTCTGTTCTGACCTTCTCTGGGTCCTGAATAGTCTACGCAGTTCTGTCTTATTCTTTTCTGCATTTGTGTTTTTCTTTCTGCTACCTTCTAATTCAAAGATTGTTTTTCCACTCACGGAACTTTCATCAGTGCTTAAAGGACCACCTCAGTTTCTACATCTTCTGGACAATCCTTCTGAATAGTTAAGTTTATCTTTCTCTTTTTTGAATTCTCAGAAGTACTTCAACACTTCTTGTTTCTTTAAGAGATGGACAGTTAGGCTGACCTATTGGTCTTCCTTCACCTGCCATGAGCAGACAGGATTCTAAACACACAACCAAGAAGATGGATCTCACTCATTCCTGTTGACATCTATCACTGATAAATACACAGAAATGCCTCCATCCAAGAGGATGCTATTAAATGGGCATTTGCTTGTTTAAGGCTAGTCTTTCACCTCAAAATAAAAAAAACAGACTTACTAAATTCCAAAGTTCATTAAAACTTTCAATAAGCATGTTTAAATGTTCTTTATTTTTATTTTGTATGTCTAGATGTTTTGCCGACATTGTATGTTTGTGTTTCATGTGGATGACTGGTGACTACAGGAGGCCTGAAGATGGCAGTAGAGTCTCTGAAACTCAGATTATAGGTGGTTGTAAGCTGACATTTGGACACTGGGATTCAAATTCAGGACCTCTGGGAAAAGCAGCAAGTGCTCTTAACCACAGAGCCATCTCTCCAACAATATATATGTGTTTATGTTCACTCTCAAACATGAGTATGAAAATGTAACATTAAAACATGGGATTATAGGCTCTTTTATACAATAATATAAGGAGTTTTATGTACTGATTTTATGATGAAAATTGAACTCAATTTTTTCATATTAGTATAATTATGTTGAGAAAAAAACTGAAATCTCAAAAATTAAGGTATTTGTTAGCACATGACTAATTAAAAATGGAGGTGGCTACATAACAAGGTTTTAAATTTGTATCTTATTGACTTTTGAGTTATTATCTCTATAATCTTTGTCCATATTTTCTCAAGTGTTAGCCACAGATATATACTTATGGGGGAGCTGGTGGAAGGACTGGAGGATCAGAGGGGGATTGCAACCCCATAGGAAGAACAATGTTGGCTGGTCAGACCACCCAGTGCTCCCAGGGACTAGACCATCAACCAAGGAGTGTGCATGGAGGGATCCATGGCTCCAGATACATAGGTAGCCGAAGACAGCCTTGCTTAACATCAATTGGAGGGGAGGCTCTTGATCCTGTGGAAGTTTGTGGTGGAAGTGAATGGGTGGGTGGGGGAACACGCTCATAGAGGCAAAGGAAATGGGGAGAGGGTGGATGGGATGAAAGGGTTGTGGAGGAGTAACAGGGAAAGGAGATATCATTTGAGATGTAAATGAATGGAATGATTAATAAAAAATACAGATTTTCTTTCACACTTATTATTTCCTTTCAAATTATTTGGATACAGAATATAATACAGAATATAATAAAGTTCATTAATGATAATTAAAGAGGATTATACTGAACAAGATTTATTTCTACAGAGCTTACTTTTCACCCAAAAATACAAAGAATACAGCAAGACATCGAGATATTAAAATATATAATAAATGATGATATGTATGTGATGATGAAAACATAAAATGATAATGATAATGAATGTCACCAACAACATACATGCTATTAATATTCATGGTTTTCACACATAAGACAGCCTGTAGAACCAGACCCTAGCCTGGTTTCCTTTCACTCCTGGTTTCATTTTAGCCCATCCATCTTCAAGGTGAAAGATGGCAGTAAATATTTTCCCTGCTCTTTATCTCTGTTAAGGACACTTCCTTCTCCTCTCATGCTCTGCCAGATTCACTTGTTCCCAAAAATGACACTGAGACCAAGGCAGATTAATCAGACTTTCACATGCCCCTAATCACAGCTGTTTGTTCGGTCCCAGCATGACTCACACCTGCCCAGAAAGCTGGTTACATTTCCCCCACCACAGCCTTAGCTTCCAACATGGGCTTATGGTACAAACTGATGGAACAAGAGACTGTTACTAGAGCCTGGGTGAAGATACATTGTTCTCTTTGAATGTCTGCATTAGAAATTAGTTATAGAACTGTTGGCAGTTTTTTTTTCCAGAGTAAAGCTTGATAATGAAGTAAAATTAAGAAGGAGTAAGAAGCACGTTTCTTTCAAAATAATTTTAGCTCTGCATCCAGCTGTGACTAAAAGCCGAGTTTTCATGAAGCTCATAAACACCTCTTGTCCCTTTGTGTTAACCTGACATATACCTTCTATTATGGAAAACGGTCGTAATCCTTTAAATGTGGTTAATTACTTAAGCATCTCCATTCACGACAGATGGGAAGGGTTTTGAGATGGAACAGAACTGTCTTATAGTTGAGATAAAGTGTAAGTGCACAGCTTTAAAGGGAAAATGAAGGCAAGTGGTTGTAAAGAAACAAATTTCTATTTTCAAAAGTAGGAGTTTTGAAGTCAAACTAGAACCCAAACCTAAGCTTATAAAGATGAAACAAGTTCTTCTGGGATTTATTAGAAGTTTAACATCCTACAGCTAACATCTACCCTGTCTCAGAGACTACTCAGGATCTATTGTGAGGGGGAACCTGCTCTTCACTC
Organism: Grammomys surdaster; assembly: GCF_004785775.1. Classification (NCBI taxonomy): domain Eukaryota; kingdom Metazoa; phylum Chordata; class Mammalia; order Rodentia; family Muridae; genus Grammomys; species Grammomys surdaster. Next base: position 190,354 of record NW_021604660.1, read on the forward strand.
TCTCTGAAACCTTTTCCCATTATTCCCAACGCAAATGAATGAAAGCCAAGCTTCACTCTCAGACTAGTAAGAACATAACCTAACTTCTCTACTGTTGATTCCATATGGACTCTGAGACAACTGGTTTCCTGCAGTGCTGAAGGACAGTGGCTAAGGAAGGCTGCAGTAGATGCACTACCCATCTTACCACACTGTCTTTTTGTGGCCATCTTCACACCTATCACTAAGAATGAGAGCTTGGTGTACCACACCTAGACTTTTTAAAATGTCCAGGAAGACAGATGAGTTGTCCTTTTCAATCCAGTCAACGCCCATGGACCACGGATTTGGATTTACATAATCATCAAAATAGGCTCTGATACTTCCTATTCAATGACTGGACAGAGGAGCTAGGGTATAGTAGAACCAGTTTAAACTTATCCCTGTCTAGTTTACAAATAAATGAGACTCGGGCTACAGCTACATTATTTGGCTTTGACAATTACTAGAGGTAGCTCCTAATCTATTTTCTAACTGCTGCCCTGGCTACTTCTTCAGTGATGTACCCCAAATACTTGCTGTTTCTCCTGGCCATGTGCTCATGGTCCGTCTGTGCTCATGGTCCATTTCTGCTCATGGAAGCTTCTTCCTCTCTTTTTCTAGTTCTTCTCCCTCCTCCTCTCTGTAATTTCCAACTAGGTAACTCAAACCCCACCTACTTCTAAGCCATCCACTAATTGGCTGTAGTCATTTTTGTGTAACCAATAGTCTTGAGTTAAGGAACAAGGTTTGCACAACAAAAGCTTTTAAATGTGAGAAATCACTCTATGGCCTAGACCTCTGGGTACAGAATTTAGCATTATAATAGATGACAATAGTCCAAACCTCAATACTAGGGAGATGCCTCAGAGGGTGAAATGCTTGCTGAGCAAGCAAGCACAAGGACCTAGGTTTAGATCCTCAATGCTCACATAAAATCTTCAAGTTATGCTAGTTTGTAACATCAGCACTAGACAGAGCAGGGACAGACCTGTCCCAGTGGTTTCCTGGTCAGCCAAACTAGTTGAAATGACAATCTCCAATGAAAGGACAGCAAGAGATCCTACCTCAAAAGTCAAAGTGGAAACCAATAATGACAAGCACTGGTATCAACCTCTGTTCTTTACCTGCACATGAATGGGTGAGCGTGTACACACACACACACACACACACACGCACCACAAATGTGAAACATATAAAAGACTGAACAAATACTCTTTACTTATTCATCCAGAAAATGCAGCCATAATACCAGTTTCATAGGTCGAAAAATAAACGAGGCATTGGAACACACCTAGTCTGAGGCCTGGCCGTGGATCATGCCCATTTTTTTAACATGGCCGTTTCCATAGGAAATGTATAAGAACTGCTCTCCCTTAAACTCCATTACAGTTCAAAGAGCATACAGTATGTTTGCGACTCCCACTTCTGTTCTTAATATAACCTCCCTCCTTTGGAAAAGAGTCCCATGATTTAATCTTTTCTAGACTCACAGCCTCTCCCACCGTTGAGTTTTTAAATTATTGAATAAAAGTCAATTTGTCTCAGTGTCCCAAGACGCCAACTTTCTCCACCATCACCTTCGGATGAGTACTGAACACTGATGCATCTCCTCACCTCCTGTTTGCTCCTCCTGGATCACAAAGACTTGCCTTTCATCTTGTCAAATCCAAAGCTCTATTAACCATCCTCCTGCTGTTACTCTGACAGCTCTGACCTGTGTGTTATAGACACACTGTGTGTCAGCTCTGTGTTATAGACACATTCGGAAGTTCTGCCTGCACTTGTTGCTATAACAAGTCTCTTTCCAGCTTCTTCCTGGGCTTCCTGGGGCACTCTCTGTATTCTTCTGTGTCTTCATTTTTACCATACTTTCTCCTATATACCAAGATATCTCTCAAGTTTCTACAGTGGCCTCTTAAATATCGCACCTCTGATTTATCTCTTACACATAAGGTAGGGATTTCATTTTCATTATGTGGTCACATTCCGAGGTTCTGAGAAAGAAAAAAAAATTGGAGAATATGTAATTCAGAATACCCATCAAGTCCACTCCCATTCTCAAATTGCCATGTCCATAAACTGTGCCAGCTTGCAACCTCACACCCAAGATGCACTTGGCGTCTGCCCTTACACAACTCAGCTATCATCAGGTCCAATCCTTTCCAGGCTCTAATAATTCTGGAACCAGAACATTACCTATTCTTCCTCATTTGGATGGCTTGATTAGTGGTTGGAAATATTTGCTTGCACTGCCCAACAATCTACCTACTCACCTAAGAACTGTAGGAGTGGAGAACGTCTAGAACTTCTTAGACTGTGTGAAAGGCTTAAATGAGTTGGTCTTTATTTCTGTCTAACTTTTCACTCCCATGAGGAGTTCTGCTTCTGCCCTCAGCTCCCAGGGTGGTGACAGATGTCCTTCATTCATCAAGGACAGAGGAACTGGGAGGCAAAGCGGTTTCTGAGGAAGTGCTGCCTTTTGTGACTTCTTCTTTGGGTTTAATAGATGTCTTACAAATCACCAGAGTGTAACAAAAATTCATCATGTCTGTAATATGACTGCTTGATTAGATTCAAAAGACCTCTTTGGGAAAGGCAGGCAAAGAGGTCTTATTCAACATTTCGAGTTTAGTATTACAGGTTGTTCCAGAGCTTCCACAATAAAAGTGGTTATTTTCATTTAAAAAAAATAACCAACATAATAAAGTAATATAATTGCCTGAAACCATTACTGTTTACACTTGTGTGTGCAGGGAAATAGAGAGAGGCAGAGAGATTGGGAGAGTCAAATTGTCTTCTCCTTGAGATATGTAATCTCAGCGCATAAAAATTAATATAGAAATAGAAATTTTGTGATAGTTAGGATACAGGCATGCAGAGGAAGGCTGTGGGACTCCTGTGGTTTTACTTTTGAGGCTGTCACACTGGGCCTCAGTTTCTCCCTTTATTTCATTTCCCAACTGAACACTTTTAGTATCCCACACTGAACACCCAGCACAGATGATGCTTCCTCTTAACAGCAGAACAATGTTAGGACTTCAGAGGAAGAGGGATATGTGGAAGGAGGGTCCTAGGAGGACTTCCTGCCTGTCTATCCTGTGCCCAGAGGCTTCAGCTGTTGCTCCAGCACATAAGTGTCCACTATGTCCTGACTCCACACTGCTTGAATCATCTCTGGTCCCTTGGCCCGCTTTCCTGCCTGAAAAAAATCTTGTTTCTAATTCATCCAGGATTCTTCTTTAGATTGCTGCCTCACGTTCAGGAACAGACACAAATCTGAATCCACTTCATTATTATCTCAGCATCTAAGAACCCTCTTCTCCACCAAACACACACACACACACACACACACACACACACACACAACTCAGCTCCTGGATATTGTCATATTGAGACTCTGAGGACACAAATCCTCATTCTATAAAATCCACAGCAGACACCCTACCTGAGCAGACGAACAGAACTGCCAGTTGCCATTGCCAGCTTGGGAAAAAAAAAGTGTTTCTCTCATTTGAGTAAAATGTAGAAATTCTGTTGCATTTCTCAAAATCAGTTCTACTTCTAGTAAAAAGAAAAGTAATAGGTATTTTTGTTTTGGCAAGTATGCACAGGAGTATGACCTAGAACTTTTCTTGTGAAATATCACTATTTCACAATGACACAGAAAAGCTACATACAAAGTATATGATAACGTGTGAAAGCAACAGGATTTAGAAAAGCATGCACCAATAGTAAAGGTTCTAAAAGGAAGACTTCCGTCTTGAATTCATTCCTAATATGTGATTTTGGGAGATGTAATTACTGAGTCTAGGAGCCTTAGACTTCCTCACCTGCATTAAGAGATGATTAATCAATATCTGCTTGACATTTTAACCAAGGAGGCTTCTTTTATTATAGTCTCTGTCAATTGTTTTGACATGCAGAAAGGAATCTTTTTTTTTTTTACTAAGCCAAAATGTTTACACTAAAGGAATGGAACATGAACAAAGTTACTGTCAAGCCACACAAAACTGAGTGTTAGCAACATCTGAAAGTACAAATTTCTAATGGAATTCGTTCTCATTTTAAATGCAAATTTAGTCTTGGTTAAGCCTGGTTCACTTTCATTTGCCTAAAACAAACCATTAAGCAAGAAATATTAGTGAAAACTATTGTAACAGTTTTTCAGAGTAGTTTGCTATACTTGAGCTTTAACTTTGGAAAAAAAAACTCCTCTGTTTGTGTATCTCTATCATCTATCTATCTATCTCATTCACACACACACATACACACACAGTTAATCATCTAGAACTTTCTACATTTTTACATATAAAACTGATTCTAGTATGTATTTTTAAATGGAGATATAATTTTAATATATAATCAAGAGATATCATGGTTTAATGTCTACAAAAAAGAAATTAATATATGAAATCACAAAGTCTTACACGTGAATGTTCTTAACTTTGGGGTTCACAATTGTGCAAACTGACAATGATACAGAGTCAAGAAGAAGGCTTGGTGGATAAAATCATTTGTCACCACACCTGAAGATGGGAGTCTGGTCCTTGGACTCAGATGGTAGAAGAAATGTACTTACTCTCCCAAGTTGTTCTCTACCTTTCATATGCGTGCTATGGCACACTTGCGTGTGTGTGTGTGTGTGTGTGTGTGTGTGTGTGTGTGTGTGCGCGCGCGCACATACACACAGATATGCATGCCTGCTACCATAAATAGGGCCAAGAACCCAAAACTGAATAGGTCTTACGCCCTAGAAGAGAACCTACTATGACTCTGCTGAAAGGACATAGTATTAAACCAATAGCTAAAGGCTTATTTATACTCATAGACCAGTGCATCCCTCAAGCTCCGTCAGAGACGCTTCCTTTTGCAGTAGAGGTGATTAACCCTGACAAGTCATCCACAGGCACAGAATAAGATTTGAACTCATAGCACTTAATGCGACATATGTATCATACCCTCTCCTCTCAAGGCACAGAGATAATCACTCAGAAGATTGGAAAGACTGTAAAAGCTAGAGGCAGTGATGACTGTATTAAAGCAGTATTTTCTGGATAAAACAGGAGAGTTGCATATAAATTCACAGTGGCTGTGACTGCATTCACAAGATCTTCACAAGATCAAGCCTAATGAAACCTCAGCACAAATGGGGATGGACTTACGAAGCCTTCCTCCTAGCTGTGTCACTATTGACAACTGATGACAGGAGAGGGGGAGTCCACTCTCTTAAAAGATATAACGAGCCCTGAAGGCTCCAGTGCATGCTCCAGTGCACGGTCTCATAGCTTTGCTTACGCAGGCAGCACTAAGTCCACCCAATGGGTGTAAAAAATACAATGCTTGAAATTTGGAGCTAGTAGTGGGTGGAAGGTAAGAAATCGGAGGGGAAGTAACAAGGAGCTGGATTCAATCAAAACACAATATACACATTCATAAAATTCTCAAATAATATATGGCTATACAATTCGAAATAAAGAGTCCAAATGCACATCAACTGAAAATGGACAGAATATGGTATGTCAACACAAAGAGAAACTCTTCAGCAGTTAAAAAGAACAAAATACAGATGCATGCTACAATACAGATGTACCACAAAGCATGCTGTGAACGGATCCAGAAACCAAATAACATGTAGTACACTATTTGTTGGCAATGTTTAGAGAAAGTAAGCCAATAGAAACTGAAATGTAGACACACAATTTCCTGGATTTGGGGTGGGACTAGAAGGCTATAAATAGGCGTGCTGGGTCTTAAAAATTGCTGAAGATTAAAAGTGAATCAGAATAGTTATTACACATCCTGGTGAAAGTTCTAAGAAATCATTGATACGAGGTGGCTTTCTGAAGATCATCTGCCTTTGAAGAGGGGAAATTTTGTGATGTATAAATTTATAATCTAAATATCAACAAATTTATTTTTAAATCTGTAATGCAAACTGGATGGGAATTTAAATAATTGTAAGACTGTTAGAAAAATAAATTGATCCATCATTAACTTAAATATTCACTTAAGTAGACTAAAGATGAGGGAAAATTTCTTTAACAAGAGTGGAATTTGACACTACTTAAAATATTCTAGATTGAGTAATCTCTTGCCTATAATATTATGTTGAAGAAAGTCATAGAAAAAATATTAGTAAATTACTAAAACTATTCTCTGGGCCTTTGCATTCTTTCTTTTCTTCTTTCTTTCTTTTTTATTTAGATTTTTAAAAATTGAATCACTTGAACTTGCCAAACACTTTTTTTTGGGGTGGTGGGGAATAAATTCCCTAGAGACAGTGTCAGTTGACTGGCTCTGACTCGTGTCTGGCAGTCACAGGATACAGTGTTTCGGAGGTGCAATCTTTGGCATCAGAGAGTTGTGGTCACCACATTTTAATTTTCATTTTAATGAGCCAAATTCTGAGAGCCTCTGAATATACAAAGAGAAAAGCAACCCGCAAGAGTAAGTCTAAGCCATTACTTTTTCAGTATCCATGAGTGCTTCATTCTGGCTTGTCTTTCCTAGCTGAACATGCCTCTAAGCGGTCTTCAGTGTCCAGTATCCACCTGCAGGTCCGGTAGAGTCCAGCTGCTAACCCCATTGTTTGCTTTAATGGCTTCCCTTGGGCTCAGCACCTGCTCTTCAGGGAGATTTCCTTAATCAAGAATGCATTCTGATACCATCTTTGAGAAGATGGAATGCCACTATCATCTCAGCTTGACTAGAGAAGGGAATTGAGCTGTGGGGTCCGCGAGGTTCGTGAGAACAGGTCACCCTTTACAGAAACCCCCAAACCTTCAGGAACCCCCAAAAGGCTGCAGTAACTGGAGCCAAGACCAACCTGAACTGGGGTGCCTTCTGTGTCTCAGTCTCTGGGACCACCTAGCACTTAAGTCCCTCTTCCTTTATCAGAGAGGGTTCTAGCAGCAGGCAGAGTCTGATGTAGCTGCGGGGCACCCCTGAGGTCACTGGTTTCCTATCAGGCTTACTTTATCAAGGAATGGAGGGAAACCAGTAAAGTGAGGTCTCTTGGCTATCAGCAGAGTTCTGGACGCTTGAAGCGGGTTGGAACTCAAACCTCTACTGATAGGAAAATGAGGCCGGAGGAAAACGATGTGGCGTTGATGGCGCGAGCAGAGAAAGGCTCAGCAACTTATAACCAGAGGTCCCCAGAGTCCACTTTCAGTAGCCAGCGTGCAAAAGCCAATGATCAGACCCTCCCGGGAGCACAGGCTTTCACCCCGACAGTCCTCCGGCTCCGGGTGGAAGGATGGAATCTGCTCTGAATTCCCCCTGGGCGTGTGTAGACCGAGCATAAAATAGCAAAGTTGAGCTTACATTTTCCCTCGCTTGGTCTCCCCAACTCCCCGAGTCCTTTCCCTCCATCCCCTCTCTAATGACACCTGCTCGCAGTCTGCCGGGTACTTACCAGCTGCGCGCAAGAGACGCGGGCGGCGCCGGGCCAGGTCCCTCGCGGTGGCGCCTGCCGCCGGCCTCTCTGCGGCACGGAGCTGCGACGCGGCTGGAGCTCGCTGCCGCCTCTGCTCAGGGATGCGGCTGGGCTGAGCCGGTGGCAGCAATGTGTGGGGCGGAGGGAGCCGCTCAGTCCCGCCCCCGCGAGCTGAGGTAGGCTCCGCAGGACCTGCCCAGTAAGCAGAAGCCGCCACCACCGAGCCCCAGGGGACAAATGCAACAGTGGTTCCAGCTCCAGGTGTTCTAAGGGGAAAGCTCTCAGTGCACGTACACAGGTGACCCAAGTCAGTTCCCCCGGGAGCGTGCACCTCAGCTGTTGTCCGTCTGTCTGGGTGCTGTTATCCTTCCCTCCTGTAGGTTTGTGTTTCCAGGACTTGGGCTCCTGGTATCAGGAGGTTGCACTTTTATCTAACAAGGGATGTTTGGAGAAACTAGCTCTGTCTGCATCTGGAATCTGGGTGTTTGCGTCTATTCAAGGATTCTTTAAGCACACTGGAGTCTCACACTCGCCGTGAAGAACAGAATTTTTTGTGTTTTGTTTTGTTTTTTGTTTTGTTTTGCAATGAAAAGCAGACATTAGCATACATCAGGCTTCGCTTTTAGTCTCTCACTAAGGAAAACGAAGTTCTTACTACTAAACTGTCCTTTAAAAGATGTCGGAAATGGAAGATGTTGCTGCTAACAAAACTACATACTTAAAAATCATCTGAACCATTAGAAGGTAGTATCACATGACTGTGTCCACAATAGCTAAGGCAACCATAAAAACAAATGCTTAGAAAAAAGACAGCTTTTAAATTCTGTGCTACTTTATTTATTTATTTATTTATTTATTTTTTACATAAGAAACACATTGCCATAACACATGTGTATCGGTCAGAGGACAATTTTTGTGGGACTTGGTTGTCTTCTTCTATTATGCTGGTCCTGGGACAGGCTTCATGCTAGCGAATCTCTTTACCAAATGAGTAGTTTTAAAATGTATGAATTGATTTCTTTATGCTTTGCTTTTATGTATAGTGACTTAAAAAACCTATTTGTGGAATGTTCTTGGCTACTTAGAGAAGACTGAAGATTTTCTTGTGTCCTCTCATGTGTAAATAAAGCCAATGCCACCATGTGGCCAGCTGGAAGGTCTGCAGCAACTGCCACTGGTCAGAACTCACTGTACATCCAATGAAAGATTTCAAATTCAAGTCCCAGAAGCTTCCCACAGTTGCATTAGATTGTGTTAGACGCTGACTTTAAATACAGAAAGCTCAAATCAGCTTCAACGTTTTCTGAAGAAATACGATAGAAAGATGGTGGAAAGACAAGCGGAAAGCTTAAATGTTAGCTCTTGGAGTAGATGAAGGAGAGGGAGATGATGTAAACTCAAAAACTCAAGACAAGATAAAAAAGATGAAAGCTGAGGAAGAAGAGAAAATAAAGCATTTCAGTCTCAATCAAACTACACAGACAAGAAGGCAAAGCTTGCGTGAGAAGGCAGGATGCCGTTTATAGAAGTTTTCACAGAATGATGATGACATAATTTATGGAGAAGCTGTGAGTAAGACTGGCTGGCCAGGGCAATGGCCAAAGGTATCCACATAGACACAAAAGCCACCAACAGTGATACCTGTGGGTGTATGATTAGATTGCAGTGCAGGAGATATTCATGAATATAGTGGAAAGATCTGCAATTGAAGGAAGATTCCAGAGACGAGGAAGAAAGTGCACATGTGCACACTCAGAGTGGGATAATCTAAGTGGGTGAAAGGTGAAAGGTGGCTAACAGTTCAGAGAGCAGCATGGCATGATGCTGCTCCCATGACCTGTAGTAGGATGCAAGAAGAATAACCGACTAAGCCAAAAGAAGAAATTGAAATCCAGAACAAGGAGGAAGTTCTAGTCAACAATTTATACAGATGGTAGCAGTGTTCTTCAATACTAAATAAAGATCTTCCAAGACTAAATTGGTTCCATGGAGAAAAACCTTCAAAACCCGGCAACTTGTGCCCTTGAACAAAGCTTTGGCTCTAAGAAAACCCTACCTTCTGTCCCTGACTGGAAACCCTTAACATCCTTTACACAAAAAGTAGCACTTTCATTCTGCCACTGGCCTATGATGAGTATGTGATCAAAACTGTGGGGCAGTGGAGAACTGGACGAAGGTGTGGAGCCAGAAGCAGCAAGGAGCCTCTGCACTTGAAGCAGGAGATTGCATTTTGGAGGGACACTGAGATTTTCAGGGAGAAGAGCTCAAATGCATTCTGGGTCCTGTTTGGTTGGGGCAGTGCTGGCTGACATCTGAGTGGAAGCTGGGAACAGCCACTAACAGCCTACTCTGTGGGTCTATCTGGGAGTATTTTAGCTTCCTGGGGTTGCATAACAAATTGTTACAACCTGGGTGATTCAAACGTGTTTGTAATCTCTCAAAGTTCAGGGATCAAAGTCTAAAATCAAGGTGTAGATAGGCTCTCTCTGTCTATATCTCTCTGTCTGTCTTTGTCTGCTTCCCCTCTCCCTGTCTCCCCCAGTTCCCCTGCCCCTCCCTCCTCCCTTCCCTCCCTCCTTTTCTCCCTTTTTCCCTCTCTTCCTCTCTCTCTCTCTCCACCTCTCTAAAGGCCCTGGAGGAGAAGCTAGTGTTATCTCTTCTGGCTTTCAGTCATAATCCATCCTTGATCCAGATGGGCTTGTGCTGGGTGTTATATTCTCTCTGTCCCTCTCATCATGTTTCCCCAGATCTCTCCTCTACTCTCCACGTTCTGCTCTTACATAAGGACACTTGTAGGGCACATTCAATTATGCTCAGATGATGTCATCTGGATGCACATCCCCTATTAAAACAGAGCCTCTCGGCCTTCCTAATACTGCAACCTTCATGCTGTAGTGAACCCCAACCAAAAATTTATTTTAATTATTACTTCATAACTGTAATTTTGCTACTATTATATCATAATATAAACATCTATGTTTTCTGGTAGTCTTAGGGGACCTCGGTAAAAGAGTGGTCGAGAAATGTCATCTTAAGAGATCTTTTAAAAAGAGATCACACTCACAAGAATCAGGGACTAGGATTTGAACATACGTTTTTAAGACAACACCATTAGTCCACTATACTCCAATCTGACAGGGCCACAGAACTGGGCAGGCTGGATGACACTACCAGGTGAGGGATTTTTCAAGTCTATTTGGCAAACTGAGCTATCATTGTAATATGAGGCTTACTAACACTTCTGACGTATTTGGAACATTAAATGTAATATAAATAAAACTCTGAAGGTAAAACTTTCCCAAGAGTGATGTTAGATCTTCGGAGTAGTGACTTGTCATTAGAAACAGAAGCACCAAGACAAGGATCCATGTGGTTCAGCATCTCCACCTCATCACTGGGGTGTCAGTACGTGGACATGTGCTATTCAGTGAAGGGGAAATGCAGTCTAGGACAGGAGTCCCCAAGGGTCCCAGTCCATGTTTCTCCAGATGAGAAACAGTAGAGGTTGGAACGGAGCTGTGGTCTCAAACTTCTTAACACTCAGACTCTGTTGGGAACCACAAGGAGTTGAGAATGAGGAGTCAGGGGGCTCCCATCCTCCTCCTGTGTACCCACACACCACTGGTGACCTCAGGGAGTTAGCCCAGATGGCCTGAGGTGAGCCCAGGATTAGGGTAGAGGGGAAATCTGACTTAGTTCACAGTGAGTGCTAGGAGTGTAGAGGAGCGTCTAAGGGGGCCTTAGAAAGGGCTCTGTATGACAACCCCAGCCACCAGGTCCTTAATGAAGGAGACTATTTTTGTTTGCCCAAACTGCTTTATTCATGGCAGTTTAAGATGCATATATCTTTCTCAGGGTGAACCCGAGATTAAATACGTTTTGCAGGAATGGATGGCCAGGGAGAGAAGCTCATTAGCTGACCACTGGGGCCTATCTAGATACCTCATTAGCATGGAGAGCTATGTAGTTCTATACTACATGGCTGGTTGCCATGCTTTTAGTGGGGGATTGTGATCACGTGCTCCAGAGCAGGACTTTGGTTGGGATGTAGTCTGAACTCCTGCCATTCTCAATTATGAGATGTATGGCATTTCTGGACTTTGCTACTACCTTACCAGCTCTGGCTGGTGGCGCAATCCACTGCCCCACAGATCCATATTCCTAGGGGAAGATCTAGTCCGAGTACAGTTAATCAAGAGAATGGGATTCTGTGGTCATTTTCTTCACCACCCTCCATTCTACAGTACTGGCGTAGTTCCCTAGTGTCAAAACATAGTCTATAGGACGGCCACATTTCATCTCTCCCGAAAATCACAAAATTGAACAGGGCTGGAGGAGTGAGTACTCTTGTGCCTTTCGGACATTGGCACCAAGGCTGAAATACTTCCCTAAGCTGTCTCCATATGGGGGAGAGTATTAAGTACCCTTCAGGAGGGAGAGGGAAGTATTTAAAATAGTGTTAGCCATGCTCCTTTCTCTGCTGGCTGGCAGACATTCCAAGAAGCATTCGCAGCTGCCAGGGCCTAATGGAACTATCTACATAAAGCAAAACTCCCTGGTTCTTTCTCAGAGGCAGAGAACTAGAAATTGTATCAAAGTTTCCACATGCCATTTGTTCAAAGATGATAGTAAAAGATTTCAAAGCAGTTTAAGAAGGTTTTTTGTTTGCTGGCTTGTTTGTTTGAGCAGGTTAAAAGAACATCCATTTGGGAGAGGCTTCAGGGAAAATAGCCCTGAAACTAGATTTGAAAAATGTAATGCCCTGAGACACAGGAGGTAGAGCCCCAGCTGCCCACTTGTTACTCTGTTTCTGCTGAGTAGAAGGATGCTAAGAGCCCTTGTCCACCAAGGCAGTTGGAAAGAAAACACTTAACTTTTAGAAGAGAAGAGGATGCCGAGTAAGAAGCATGGAAAAAAGAAAAACAAATACCACTTCCTTCAAGGATTCCAAATAGGACTTTCACATGGCAATAACCCTACTCTCCCTATTATCATATCCCCCTATTACTGTGTTACACAAGACTTCTCACCATGCAGATGAAAACAGTCTTGAAAGCAGAGGTCTTGGGTTCTGATTCCAAAAGGCAAGACCAGTCATGACTGTGTAATCTCATTAAAGTCATATTCTGGGGGGGGGTGAAGTAAATAGGTATTATAAACTATTATAAAAATGTTAGAAATGAAGATATTTAAAAGAGACACTTTGTACTTCTCAATCTGAATATCAGACTATTGAAACAATGGACGTCAAAGAAACATAACTTTCCCCAGGAATCCCCTGCTGGGAGAAGTAAAAGGCACCAACCACAGGGGAACTTGTCTCCCTAAAATAAATTTCACTCAGTTCTAACAACCTTAGTTTACATGGACTTTTTTGGCCTTAACTTTTTATGTCTAGATTTTTATATAAAATGGCAGCTGATATTGACATTCTATCTAAATTATGTAGAATTTTCATATTAAATATGAATAAGGGAAGTTTTAGCCAGAATTATACTTAAATTCTAACTATATTGTCTTTGCAACCCTCTAACACTTACAAATATTGTCTGTCTATAAATTATTAATTGAGTACAAGACTAATTTAAGGCTATAATCTCAAACAGAGTTGATAAAGTTGCCATGAAGAGCCTCATTGAAGTCAAGGAGAAGAAATACAAAATATATCTCAGTTCAGCAATGGTAATCTCAGCTTTTTCATTAAACTAATGACCAACAGATATGTATTAAGAAATACTCTCAGGCTCACAAAATATTGTACAATATTTATAAAAACTGTACAAGTTTATATTGTTTAAACAAATAAAAGCATATAAACCTACTGTGCCAATTCTTCCTTTCACTATGCTTTTGGTTTATATGTATCTATCTGGACAGAGGGCAGTAGAATGCAGTTATAACAAAAGGAATTATGAAATAGGGATAAATTAGAATTGGGGAAAGAAGGACAGAGGAGAAAAGAAAAACTGAGAGGGATAAATAATACTAAATACTTTCCAAAAAGTCATAAGGAAATCTACTACTATAGAATCTTCCCAAAATATATACATACACATTGAAAAATACAAAATGTAGCCCTGTAAAGAGGCAACAGTGTCCCTAGTAGACACCACAGACTAGCAAATAAACAGTCCACTCTCGGGAATGAGTAATGTCTTCTGAAGCTTCATTCAATGACCTTCACTCAATGAGGTCCCAAAGATCCCAATCATTAAAAGCCATTGCCAACATACCCTCTTGGCATCCCTCCAAAACTTGATAGTAAGACCTTATAGCTGACTATATACTTCATTCATAGAACATGGACCAATCAAGCTGGTATTGACCTGGATACTTCATTCTTCCTGCTTAGCTTCACAAGTGCTGGAAGGTGCTCCGTCTGGCATTGGAAGAGAGTAGAAAGCATCATCCATATAAAGCTGTGACCTCCAAGAATAACAATAACTACTAGCTAGCAAGACATATCATTGGTACAATTGGTAATAATGAGCATCGTGGAAGTAACAAACTACTTTCTGATTGGATTTAATGCTCAATTCTATAGATGAAATGCATACTTGGAACTGTTATCATTCAAGAACATAGGGCTAGGCATATGAGAACCTACTACTACTATTATTCTGCTAAATGGACATAATATTGAATCAGCTCCTAATGACACCATGGTACTCATAGATAAAGACATCTCTTGACTCTCATTAGAGAAACCTTCATTTCTATTAAATGATGATCAACATAGAGAACCCACCACTAATCAAGAGGATAAGAGTTTGCAGACAGGCCTAATTGAAACATATATACTATATCCCCTTCCCTTAAAGGTACAAGGATCACTGCAGAAAAGAAAGAAAATTTGTATGAGCCAGAGGCAGGTAGGTAGCAACAATGCTACACCATCATCCAGACAAAGAAGGACTGCACACATATGAACTCACAGCGGTGGTAGCATGAACAAGACAAGTCAAGCCCAAGCCAGGTGAATTTGCAGCACAGAGAGGGGAGCTGGGCATGAAGCTCCACACTAGCTGCGGAACTATCAGCGATTGTTAGCTGCTGGGAAAGGGGCCAGCTTTCTCTACAGTGTAGCTGCTGATATATCACCTCTGCTCCAGTGGAGGACCACAAATCCAAGAATACCTAAGTAGCACAAATGGCCTTGGTAGGGGTAGAGGGGGGCACACAAAATTGGGAGGAAAAGGGAAGTGGAGTAGATATAGGAAGAGTTGGATGAAGGATTAAAAATTAATTTGTACAAAGTTCTCATAGAACTAATGAAAAGATTCTAAAACACATGATGAGTAAGTTGCATAGATATACATTAGCTTAACACACGCTAGCTTTTGCTATCAGTGTTTTAGTCTATAGAAGATCCTTAGAAAGCCAAGTCCCAACACTTGAAGGCAGAAGGAGACAGATCTCTGTGAGTTCAAGGCCAGCCTGGCCTACAAAGTGAGTTCTAGGACAACCAAGGATACACTGAGAAACCCTGTTTCAAAAAACAATTAAAAAAAAAAAAAGATCCATAGAGAAAGTGATCTTCAAACACTCATGATTTCAAATCAACAATATTAGCCATACCCAGTCCTAAGTATTAGAGTGGTATGCAGTGTGATTCCATGAGCTCTCTGAAGTAAAACTGAATTGTTAAGAACACAAAATTATAGACCCATCTTAGATCTCACAAACCTCAGTTGACATTGAATGAGATCTCCAACAATTTGTGTCATTCTAAATTCGAGAAGCCCTGTTGTATATACATCCTAAAGTCTGTAGTTAATCTCCTGAAGTTTCACTGAGGATAAACTGTGCTTACCTTACTGCTAAGAAAGAAAATTCCTTTCATCACTGAAGAGTAATCCTAGTATTTAAGTTAATCCGATGTCTGGCATTTCAAATGCAATTCATAAACAATGTCTCTGGAGAGTGAGAGAAATTACATGGAAAAAACACTCAAAAATGTAAGAGTCCTTCTCTCTGGAAAATGAGCGTCAGCTTGTCTGAATCTGAATTCTGAGGGTATTTGACTTCAGAGTATTACAGATGTAAATCCTTCATGATTTTGTAAATGATTAGAATTCTGCGGAACTCACTTGAGACCATAGTTTAAAATAAGACCACTTTTCAATCTTCTGATTGGAGTCTCAATCAAGTTACTTAGAAATTCATCATCTTTAAAATATTAAAGTCACAATAATGGATATTTGGGTCAAAAAGGAATTCTGCAGTTTGTTTCGTCTATTCATGTAATCATTTAGTTGAAAGTTATTTAATCATGTCATTAAAAGGAAATTAGCTATAGAAAAAGTAAAGGTTGCAGAAATCAAGAGCTATCCTTGATGCAAACATTATCCTGCCAGCTGTCAAGAGCTACTGATTATTGAACAAGATCAGATTTATTCAAAAGATCATTATTTATTGTCATTGTTTTTAATGTAAATGACAAGTGAAGTAAATACATAACTACAAAGCCTCGGCTCTGTTTGTCCAGGTTGAACATTTGGAAAAAGTCACACACTTGGAAAAGTCACAAATTTGGAAAAGTCACATATTTGATTCTTCACTAAAGTACGAGTAAAAGAAATTGTTCAGAGAACAAAGTGGGAAACAAAACCGACCACACACCAAGCGAGCATCCATAGACTGTTTTTGAATGCCAGCTGAGGATACTAAGAATGGTTCATTTGTCCTTTGAAATCTTATGTACAGGTGATCAGTTTGAGCTAAATATTTATACAATGAAAGATGGGGAGGTTTGAATAAAAATGGCCCCCTTAGGCTCCTATATTTGAATGCTTGATCCCCAGTAGGTGAAACATTTTGATAGGTTTCAGAGGTTTGGTTTTGTTGTAGGGTAAGGGTTGTATTTTGAAACCCCACACCATTCTCAATTAGCTCTCCCTGGCTCTTGATTGTGGATCAAGATGTAATGAAGCTCTCAGATGCTGTACCGGCGCACTCCTACCTCCCTACTGTCATGCTTCCATCACGACACTCATGGCCTCTAACTCTCTGAAACTGAAAGTCCAAAATGAACTGTTCTGTAAGTTTCCTTGGTCACAGTATCTTATCACAGCAATAGAGAAGTAAGACACGGAACAAAGTCTAACATGCAATAAAAATATAACCACCACTGAAATGAATGAAACTTTAATAGCAAGTCTGTGGTTAATGCCTTAAAAAAAAACAGAGTAGGCTACTGGGATCTTGAATTTTAACTACTGTATTAACAACCTGCTTTAAAGAGTTCAATGAACAAGGAGTTACTAGCAAACGATTTTCTTTCCTTCATTCTTTGTTTTTTTGTTGTTGTTTTTGTTTTGTTTTTTTTAACCCCTGGACCACTAAAACATCTTTCAAATTTACCTTCCTGACAACACTCTGAGACTTCCATCCATTCTGAACAGCTACTTCACTTTCAAGATAGTTGAACTAGATTCAACATTTTCTACTCTTATTAAAAAAAAATTTTAGGAGATACTCAATGCAATTAGTTCCCCAAAGCAATACTATGCAGAAGTCCTTCATTTATCCAACTCATGTACTCATTAGTGGTTCTCCTAGCTTGGTGCAGTGTTTCTATGTGCTTTGTGTGCGTGTAAGCAGGAGGATGGGAGTGCTAAAATACAAAAGTCAGATGAAGAGACATTGCTGACTACAGAATTATTCAGCATGGAAAATCTGGGGCTTCTGGGATTTGCTTCCTGAGAGACAAATATAAAAGGTAGGTAAACCATTGAGAGGCCAAATCTTTTAAGGTAAGACTCCACTTTAGAGAACCTGACCTATGTTCGAACTCAGGCAGACTAACAGGCTGGTACCTAGCATTAGTTTCCAAGTTGCTCCCTAACAACCTGAGCCTAACTCCAGTCTCTAGGCTAATCCCCAACAAGACCAGCATCTCCAGGTTACACCCTCACAAGACCAGCATCTCCAAGTGATTCCCCCCAAAAACCTGCACTCCCAGGTTACAAGCCCACCCCCTGCCTAATGAGCACCAATGCAGAGGGGAGCAGAAATTAAGTTTATGATATGACTCCCAACACCAGCCAATTGTGTTAAAGGCCATAATAACTTTCCAATTAGATGCTTGCACATTCACCCCCCTGCTTGCTGCTTACTGAAAGCCTTGCCCCATAGATATTTGGGGCTCCCCCACCGCCAAAACTGTCCTGAGTGGTGACAGTGCACTGAGGGAGGCCAAGCTAGCTTGAATAGAATAAAAAACTCTGCTGTGAGTTGCATCTGATCAACTCCTACCTGTTTTGGGGAGATCGCTAACACTTCCCTGACACTCCAATGAGATTTGGGCCATTTGTTTGTTTAAAGTTTGCTGAATATGCTCATGACAGGAAGATGCAGGTCTAAAGAAAACACAGATCTGTAGAATAATTGAATGCTCTCACATGGCTCTATCTATTTTCTCCTCCATCCTTGTCAATAGAAATAAAGGTGCAAAGGACAGACCTGTGGAGAACACACTACACATATACCACAGAGCCAGTGTCTCCCTGGCCTCTAGTTTCTCTCTGCCTACCCTCTGACTCTCTTTGACTCCTTGGCCAGACTAGACCAGAAAAGATTTCTGATTGTTCTACTGTCTAAAACTTGAAATACTGGCTCTGGAGATTAACCCCTCATCCCTCTGGTGTCTACATCCATCAGATTAACTACTAATATAAAGTTATCATATTACATTCTGTCCACATTTTGTAATTCCCATGGAGACAAAAAATAACTCTTCAGCTTCCTGAATTCTCAGGGCACCAAGTACAGTTCATTATGGCATCTCAAAAGCATCTGTGCAATGTGCAATGCTATTGCCTCCAACCCAAGAGGAAGCTGAAGCACAAACAGATAGCCACTCACCCTAGATCTTAACAACTAAGAAGTAAAATGATGTTTTAAAACTTCTTTGTGTCAGGCAGTGGTGGCACATGCCTTTAATCCCAGCACCTGGGAGGTAGAGGCAGACAGATTTCTGAGTTTGAGGCCAGCCTGGTCTACAGAGTGAGTTCCAGGACAGCGAGAACTACACAGAGAAACCTTGTCTCGAAAAACCAAAAATAAAAATAAATAAATAAATAAATAAATAAATAAACCTTCTTTGCCCAGCATTCAAGCCCTGTGATCCTCCTTTGTTATCATCTGACTGTCCATGAAGCTGACCCTCAGCATCTAACTAGTATGCGATATAAAGGAGGTATCTGCAAAGTTCTTCTTTCTAAAATAAAGCATCATTTTAAATGATGTGATTGCCAGCCATAGGCTCAGAGGTCAAAAGGTAAATATTTTAACCTGATAGCACTTGTCCTTACCAATAATTTAATATTTATGTATAAATATTGCTTTCGTCTAAAATATTTTTAAGTACCCTCTCTCTTTTCTGATCTTGAATTTTTTTTGTTCTTAATTGAAGTAATGGGGAAATATATTCTCTGGTTAAATGTATATGGACTAAAAGGTAAAACATTTCCTAATAGCCCAAAGTGAAATTCCTGTGCTTTTCAAAAAATATAATATCAAACATTTGAAGCACTTAGAATGAAAATATTGTGAGTTTTTTAGTGTAATCGAATTTGACCTTGCTGGAACACACAACAACATTTATTCTCTGCTGGTGCTGTCACAGTTTCAATGCATATGATAGGATTTCAAAGAAACTGCTGCTCGTTTGTGGATATGCAGCCTCAGAAGAACCCACTTCCTTACCTACAGTACTAGGAGCAGATAGGGATAAGTTCTTAGAAATGTCTCAGATCTACACAGCACATTCCAATATTCAGATATCCATTCAGTGCATAAGGTTCTATAAAGTGTATAGTATAAGAATCTACTATGTAGGGACAGAAGTGTCTCAGTGATGAAGCGTTTGCACCAGGTTCAATCTTCAGTGCTGGGGTGAAGAGCACCTAAAGAGTTTACAATAAAAGGATTTAAGAAACAATGCGCAAAGCAATGTATAAACAGATTCAATGTAAAGAAGCAGAAGGAGGCTACACAGTGCATGTTCTTACTGGTGTATCAGAGGACTGCAATCTCAGGCGAGAGCCTCCCTTAGCTATGGAGCTCATTCTTCCTTCTCCATCTCTAAGCTCATGTCCCATTTCCTTGGCTGTTCTTCCAAACATAGCTCCCCTCATCTTCTGGTCCACCATGCTTAAGTCAAACATTTGCCTGCTTTCTAAAAAAATGTGTGACCTGCAGGGTATTTGGGGAAGGATTTTCTCTGGAAGACTTAAATGTAATCCTCACTAAAGACACAATAAAAAAAATAAATACTTTTAGCCCCACTTCTAAGATTCCTCTCTTTTAGCACTGAGCCTATATTTCTTTTCATTTATTCAGGCATTCTTTGAAGATCTAATAGTGTCATAGGTACTAAGAATTTGAGTACACAGAATGAGGACGCGAAATACTAATGATGTGAAGTAATCTGTAAAATTGCACTATGAGTCAGAGGAAAAGACAGCTAGGTTTGTAGACCGGCGCTCCGCTCAGCCTTGCTCAGAGAAGCTGCTGTTTGCAACAGGGGTGACAGCTAATGCAGAGACTCATAATTTGTCAAAGTGCTGAGAGCAAGTGATTATTGAGCAGTCAGCCCTAAACTGTATCACCTCCTCCAATACTCTGGAAGGGAGAGCAGAAATAATGGAAGAGCCAGAGGCTAGAGAGTACTGTGAAGCACTGTCTTCTAGATATGGCAGGGCTATTTCACCATGAACTCACACTAGCTTTGTTTATCAACAATAAGGACGCCTAAGCAGGAGCCATCAAGCCACCTCTCTTATGACCTCCCCTTCAAAATAAGATGAAGAAAAAAAAAACTCAAAGGAAGAAAGGAAATGAAAGGGAAGGAAAGGAAAGAAAAGGAAAGCAAAGGAAGAAACCAAGTCTAATTTGCATTGCCCGTGTTGTCATGGGAATTTTTATACCATCCAAGATGCCTTGCCCAGGGGTAGCACTATCCACTAGGCAATCCCGTGTTAATTATTCATTAAGAAAATATCCCACTAGCCAATCAATAGAGTCAATGTCTCTACTAAAATTTTTTTCTGCCAAGTGACTCTAGTTCCTGTTACATTTGCAAAAAGTAACCGGCACAGTCCCCAAAATATAAGAAAAAGAAAACACAGCAAAAAAGGATGTAAAGAGAGAGACTTGTTGAAGAAAATGTATGGTGTTGTGGGAAAGAAGATGATGAGAGAGGGCTGTAGGTGGCGAACAGAACCAAAATGTGTGTGTGTGTGTGTGTGTGTGTGTGTGTGTGTGTGTGTGTGATCATCAAATGACCAAACTTATTTTTAAACTACAGATGGAACTATATAGTAGAAATAACAGTGACTTAAATGACAAATCATTTGGCAGTACCAAGACTGCATCAACAGAATACAGGTAAAGGCTATCCTAACCCACTGCAAACAGAGGCATCTCTGACCAAAGCCGAACCTTAGTGTCTTCAAGTCTAGCTATCTTTCATCTGACTGAGAATTCACTCTAATTCACTTGGTCTTATTGTCATTGCCATTTTTGCCTCAACAGATCATTGTTTACTCAAATATGGTCTACCCATGCAAAGTAGAGAGTGACTCACCAGGTGAGTAGAAAATTTTGATCACGATTTTACAAACTGTTTATCAATTTGGCTGTTAATTCAGTCCCAGAGAAGATCTGCAGGCATTCTATCAGCTGCTAGAGATAGAACCATAATCACTATCAGAAAGATGCCTTCTTGTACAAGTTTATCTACATTCTCAAATCTCAAAATCAAAGCAGTATTTGAGTGTGTCATAGTTCCATATTTTTACAAAGACAGCATGATTAACAAACCAGGGAAGTCCTAAGGGCTCCAAATAAAATTAAAAAGGGGCCATTCCAATAATTCAAGGAAACATATTTCACAATTTTAATTTTAGCAATGAACTAGAAGTTAAGAAACTGGGTTTCAGTTATTGTTTGATTTGCAGTGTTTACTTGCAGAATTTAATTACATCCCTAGAGATATGGCTTTCACTGGCTGCGAAGAATTCATAGAGCACAAATTATTTGCAGCCCCATTCTTGAGCTCAATAATGGAGTCAACTGCTAGAAAAGTAGTGGTACAAGTAGCCTGTCAATCAGTTCTGTAGGCTAAGTGACATGAAAGAATTGTCCAGTGGCAGCTGCTGCTCCCTGCACCTTGTCTTACTACATAGGGCAAGCATGCTCCCACCAACCAGAATACATATTGACTAGGATGTTCAATATAGTTAATATTTGGGGGTAACAGTGACAAGATAACTTGGTTATTTACAACTGGATGGATACTTTAAAATATTTTCTTAGTAGATTGAGGCCACTCTCTTGGTTATTAAAAATAACATAGTGCAGTTTAATCTTTCTTTGGTTATATTCATTACTAAATGGACTCTTTTAAAGTCTCTCTAGTTTGTTTTGTTCATATGTGTAACTATGTTTTACTATCATTATTTTATGTTTTTCTTGTAGTGATCAGCAGCTATAGCTATGTAGATATTTTCCTTAATTATATCCCACACACAATTCATATCAAAGACATTTGGTAAATATTATATTTATTATATATCTATTTTCAATTATATATATATATATATCCTGAGCTTTTAATATTTCTTCCACATAATTATATATGAATACATCTGGGTCATAGAAAAGACTAATTTTTTAAACTTAATTTTACATCTCTTTTGTAAATATGGAATGCAAAAAAGAAAATCCCCACCAATAGAAAAACAATGGTTGTCAGCAATTTTTGTCATTTTCACTACTAGGTGGCTAGCCCTGTTCCTGTCACAGACTTCTGCCTGCCAAACCCCAAACTTCTATCTACAACAGGCTCAAGATATGCTTCCAGTGTAACTGAGGCCAGAAAGTTTTCACATCATACAGTCTGAATCACAGATATCTCATATGCCCTATACTGCTCAGTTAAGTCATTATTCAAAAACAGTACTGAATGAAGTGCTGTGGTATGTGAGTTAATCATCCTTCCTTATAACGTGCAACCGGTACGCCACCTTGGCACTAATGTATTTATATTTTGCTTAGACAGATAAATTTTAATTTAATTTTTTCATTTGACATTTTCATGAGATTAGAGCGTATTATACTATTTAAGGAAATATGAAAAAATAAAATGGAGAAAATAACCTGAAATCTCATGCACACTTGATCATTCAACACTCACATTCTTCCATTTTTAAATATATGCATTTTTCAGATTAGCTTGTTCATGTGTTACTTAAATCTTTTCACACTTACTAGCAACATTTAAACAGCCGTCTGCCTTGCCAACAACTTGTAAAAATGCTGTGTAATCTCTTCCAGGTAAAATTAGGTTAGCTCAGCCACCGTGAACATAAACAACACCGTCACTGATTCCTCTGTGGCTTCCCAAGTTAGAACCTCCTACACTGCAGACACTAAAGTCTAGCTCTAGAGCTCCCCATTTAAATGAAATTGCCAAAAGAGGTACAGCCCATTCCAAATAAAGTCAGACAAGCCTTATAATTGGCTTGTCTACTGCATTCTCCTTGCCTTCAGGAGTGCCCAAGAAACTATCTATACAGTTTTCAAGTCATAACTTAAAAGTTAAAGGCTGTGAAAACAGACAAACTAATATGTGTGTATGTATGTGTATGTCTGTGTATGTGTTTATGTATGTACGTGTATGTATTTGTGTGTATGTGTATTTATGTGTGAGCATGTGTGTGTAAGTGTGGTATGGAGGGGAGTTGAGTGTTTAGATGCATTTTTTGGATGTATTTTCTTTTTTCTTTTTTTTTAATCTGTTTTTTTTTATATTTTCTTTATTTACATTTCAAATGTTTTCCCCTTTGCCAGTCACCCCTTCGGAAATCCTCAATCCTATCCCCCAGCCTCTGCCTTTATATGGTGCTCCCCCACCCACCCACCCACTTCCATCTTCCCACCCTGGCATTCCCTTACACTGGGCCATTGAATACCCTCAAGTCCAAGGGGGCCTCTTCTCTCACTGATATCCAACAAGGCCATCCTCTGGCACATATGCACCCAGAGCCATGGGTCCCTCCATGTGTATTTTTTGGTTGGTGGTCCAGTCCCCTGAAGCTCTGGGAGGTCTGGCCAGTTGACACTGTTGCTCCCTCCATGGGGCTGCAAACCCTCTCAGATCCTTCAGTCCTTTCTCCAACTCCTCCATCGGGGACCCTGTGCTCAGTCCAATCGTTGGCTTCAATCATCCTCCTCTGTATGGATATATTTTCGTAAGGGAAATGGTTGAGAAGGTGTCTGACTCTGTGCGTTTAAAACATTACCAATAAAGACTTAATACAACCACCTGGAAAGCAGATTAGAATTCTAAAGTAGTACCATGAAGAACCACTCATGAATAAATGGACTCTACAAGATAAATTGTGAATCTGCATCTTAATGTTTCTGATTGGCTTGTAACCCACGTGCTATAGAAATGTGTGCCTATTCTATTTCTTTTACTCAATAATTATTCCTTTGAAATAAATAAATCATTTCAGATCTTGAGACAGAAAGGAGAACAAAACTGGCAAAAATAAGTCTCTGTTCTAGTGGAATATCTGTTTTAGTCTCTACCTAAAAACATGTATACATTCTAATATGTTGCTGTGGCCATTGGGTCCTTTTACTTTTCTACAAATGCCATCCTAAGCCACAAAGAAAGACAAGACATAGCTTTCGGTCTATCACGTTCTAGCAGATAATACTCCTTAGCTTCAGGTTTTTTGAAAGGCATATTTACCTGCATTTGTACAAACAACTTTTAAGAAAAATGGACTGCATATTCTATACTAATGATCTTAAGTGATATATTCTGTTGTTAAAATATCCTTTGCCATTTACAGCCATTCCCAATCCTCACTTAAAGATAAAAGCCACAAGCTAACTGCTGGTCATATTGTTAAACAGTAGCCTCGTCTCACTCCTATTTCATGCTTTATTCTCTCCCTCCCTCCTCTCAGTAGCATCTAGGTGAAAACAGTGTGCTGTTTTATGCTATAATCATGTTCTGTTGCATAGAAAATATTAATATTACAAGAAGACTTACTAGGACTTCTCAACTTCTCAAGAATGACCTGGATGATTCTCATTTTAATTGTTTTAAAAATTCAGAGTCATGCCATATTATTTCCATGTAGATTATAGAAAATAAGCAACTACAAATTCCTCTTATTTAACTTTCAAAGGTATAAATACTTTTTGAACAACTGCTACACAGACCATATACTATAAAATGTATATTATCTAATACCATATCTTATAGAGTTTATATAGTGCTAAAAGACCATGTCTGCACTCAAATAATGTGTGAAGCATATATGCATTTGTCCTTACATGCAAAAGAAAGGAATAAAATAAATCAGTGATATCATATCCCACACCTGTTTATACTACCCAATTCCCCATTTACGTCATGTTACCCATGGGCATAGAAAGCTAGAATAAAACCATCTTATTTGTAGCATACAAACACAAAACATATCCTCATAGCTGAATTAACTAAAGCTTACTCAGTTGTCAGAGACACACAGTTACAGTTTGTCGGCCCCTGTCCTCAAAGGAGATTAAGATGTAATAAGGAAGAATACTGGGGGTGGAGGGGGGGGAAGGATTATGTTCAAGGTAAATGCACAGTGGTAACTCATGGAATTAAGAGGTAATCACATTTAAAATGTTATGTATACAAGACAAAATAAATTTGTTTTAAATCTTTAGTCTCCAGCCTTGAATTTTTAAAGACTTGATAATTATTTTTGAGACATAAACATGGGAAGCTGTTTGAATTTAACACAATCTTGCAATCTTCCTTTCTAACTTGATTTAAGCCTTTGTGAGGATCTTTGACAAACTCATTTGTCTCTCTTCTTTTCGGGCCCTCATGCTTAGCAATGTCTAGATGCAATGACCAGTCCACAAGGAAAAGAAAACATTACACTGTTAAAGAGATGATGTAATTAAAGCAAGTGTGGGGTGATTTACACAAGGGGGGGGGGAGAATTCTATAAACAAAACTAAGGAATGTTTACATTTCAATACCAAGAAACTTCTTCTGACAGTTTCTGAAGAGACTGTTCTACACTCAGCATAAAATATTGAGAACTAGAGGGCTGGAGAGATGGCTCAGTGGTTAAGAGCACTGACTGCACTTCCAGAGGTCCTGAGTTCAAATCCCAGCAACCACATGGTGGCTCACAACCATCTGTAATGAGATCTGATGCCCTCTTCTGGTGTGTCTGAAGACAGCTACAGTGTATTCATATATAATAAATAAGTAAATAAATAAGTGTTTAAAAAAAAAAGAGAGAGAACCAGAAAAGTGGTTCGGCAGGGAAGAGCCCAGGCTTCTCTTGCAGAAGAGGACTCAGTTCTATTCCCACACTGAGTGACTCATAGTAGCCCATAAATCTAGTTCCCAGGCATCCAAACCCTCTCACCTCCATGGACAGCTGTCCTTATGCATACATACCCCTCACAGAATTAAGAATAATTAAAATGGTTTAATTCTTCCAAATCACAATGGACTGGGGTATTAAAAGGATTTTTAATTTTTAAAATTGTAATTAAAATATAGTTATATCATTTACCCATTCCCTATCCTCTCGTCAAGCCCGCTCATATACCCCGTCTCAATCCCTACCAAACTCATGGTTGCTTTTTCTTTATTATCATTGCACATAAAATGTAAATACAACCTGATGAACCTATCTAGTGTTAATCATGTATATATATGTTGGTTTATTTCTATGTCAACTTGATACAAGCTAGAATTATCAGAAGGAAGGGAACCTCAATGAAAAAATTCCTTCATAAGATTGGGTTATAGGAAAAACTGTGGGACATTTTCTTACTTTGTGATTGATGGGGGAGGGCCCCTTGTATGTGAGGACACCCTTGGCTGGTGGTTCTTGATTGTCTAAGAAAGCAAGCTGAGCAAGCTGTGAGAAGCAAGCCAATAAGCAGTAATTTTCCATAGCATCATCTTCAACCTCCCGAGTCTTATCCTGTCTCAGTTCCTGCCCTGACTTCCCTTGATGATGAACAGTGATGAGGAGGAAGGAATAAGCCAAATAAATCCTTTCTTCTCCAAGTTCATTTCAGAACCCTAAGACAACTTATCGGAGGCATCATCCCCGTGAAAGAGTAATTGTCCCTCCTTCAGAAGACATTAGTTTCCTGTAGTTTTCTAGGGCTGAGGTCCTATAACATTTTATTTTTACAAAAATTGTGAGGGCTACTTGAGAGTAAATAGATACCCTGAATGTGTAATGTGTTCCCTGGCTTTGGTGGGACTGAGGGTATATCTTGAATTCATGGCTGTCTTGGGGTTTCTATTGCTGTGAACAGAACATGACCACAACAACTCTTTTTCCCCCTTGGTTGAGTTTGTGAATTGACAAAGTGATCTGATTTCCACAAACGGGTGTTGAAAGGCAGTTGTCTATGACCACAACAATTCTCATTAAGGAAAATATTTAACTGAGGCTGGTTTACAGTTCAGGGGTTTAGTCCATTATTGTCATGGTGAAAAACATGATGACAAACAGGTAGACACAGTGCTGGAGAGGTAGCTGATTGGTAGGCAGCCAGAAGAGAGGGTAACACTGGACCTGGATTGAACAGCTGAGGCCTCAAAGCCCACCCCAGTGACACAGTTCCTCCAACAAGGCCACACCTCCTAGTAATGCCACTCCTGTCACTACTGGTCTATTGGGGCCATTTTCATTCAAACCACCACAATGGCAGGTGGAATGTTGGTGTTTCGCAGATATGGGTCAGGTGTGGGTCTGTGACATAGGGACAGAACCAGCTACCCAGTAGTCTAGCCCACAAGAATCACTGACAATTTTTTTTCCATCACCTTCCTCCCACAGACTTTGGAGAGGGTAAAGAATAGCAAATGTATCCCCACACAATGCAGTAGAAACAGAGCTTATTCCAGCTGAGACAGGCCTGTCAGCAGGAGGCCAGATGGTCCTTGTCCAAAGAGGAGTCATTTAAGAGCATGCTAAGAAAAAAGCCAGGAAGTTTCATGAGGAAAATATAATAGCAGAAAGTTACTTGTAATTGACTTAACGAGCAGCATGCTAATGGCACTGGGCTTAGTAATTACCTTCGTTTCACAGAGTAGACGAGAGCAATACAATCATGCGCTCAGACCATTTTATGCAGCTCCATTCTCCCAACCAAAGCAAACACCTTCTAGAGCTTTTATTTTATTTTTTCTGTAACTCAGAATTGAGTCTAGCAGAACTGTGATTATACTTCATTTATATCTCTTTAATGGAAAGAGGAAAGTTCAGACAAATCATTTCAGCTCCTGAATTTAAGTGTGTTTGCCTGGAACACCCTACTTGTTTACAAGGACAAGGAAAACACATTTTAAAAAGCTTCGGAATACTTATCTATATGGCTACAGGTAAAACATAAAATAGTGATCTACCCAATCTGTAATTTCAGATACTCAGAAGGCTGAAGTAGGATAGCCATAATTCTATAGGAACAAAATACAGGCTGGGGGACAAATCAGGTGGGAGAGTGCCATGTGCAAGCATAAAGATCTGAGTTTGGGTCTCTCACCACCCACTGAAAAATCTGGTCATGGTGGCATGTGCCTCTAATCCTACTGTTGAGAAGACAGAGACAAGAGCTTGTTGGTCAGCTAGTCTTTCCAAATTGGTGAGCCCCATGTTAAGTCAGAGATCTTGTCTCCAAAATTAGAGATGAAGAAGAAGCAGTGGAGGAAGATAGTTGGCCGTGTTCTCTGGTTTCCACACACATCACACAAACCTGCATATACTATATACCCATGTACAAACAACATAAACACACACAACAAAAAACACTAGTGTCATCTTTCAGCCTATTTTCTATATAAATCCTAAATCTATGATCATAATTTGTGTACAGCTTTATATCCTGAGCAGTGGTTTATGTTCTTTGTTTCTTTGGGGTTTTTATTTTTGGTTGGTTGGTTCAGGGTTTTTTTGTTTGTTTGGTGGGTTGGTTGGTTGGTTGGTTTGGTTTGCTTTTGGAGGCAGGGTTTCTCTGTGTCACAGAGCCCTGGCCATCCTGGAACTCTACATGTAGACCAGAGATCCACCTGCCTCTGCCTCCTGAGTGGTGAGATTAAAGGTGTGCACTACCACACTTCCTTATGTTCTTTGTTATAACAATTTTAGAAACTATCTTTCCCTGGTATGGAACACACCCACTGAAAACAGTGCCATAACATTTTCTATAACTCTTATGTGAAAGCTCTAAATTTGTAGATTAAACACAGTTACAAGAAACATCACCGTGGGGAAATGGTTACCAGGTGGGTAACTGAATGCCTCACCCTATAGAAGTTGCTAATTACATACTTGAATCCAATCTTCATGATGCGATTATCCAAATCTTACAGAGTAAATAGGTTCAGTGAGAATGAAATGTAGCTCATCATGGCTGGAGGATGAAGAATGCGTGTTTAAGACAAAGCTTGTCAGATATCCTAACTTTGCTTTTAGGATTTATTGATTTTTCTTTTTTGTATATGGGTGTTTTAACTGCATGTACATGTGGGTACCACGTGTGTACGTCCCTGTTGTGCTGGGAGGTTAGAAGAAGGGGATGGATGTCTTGGAACTGGAGTTACACTTGATTGGGAGTGATTGTGTGAGTGTGGAGAACTGAACACAGCTCCTCTGGAAGAGTGGACAATGACCTTATACAAGAGCCATCTCTCTGGCCTCAGCTCCAGTTCTAATTAGACCTGTACGGTAGAGGTCAAGAGAGCATGTTATCAAGCCAAAAAGATGAGCTTTCTAAAATGTTGTGAACATATTTAAGAATCATGTCTTGTTGCAGCCTAACTAGTATTCAGTGACTAAATGTTAAATCTTTGACATTTTTAGAGATGCTTTTGACTATATTAAAGTTCACTAAAACTTCATCAATAAATTTCTTATGTCTTATGACCATTTTTATTTTCTTTTTAAGAACTGTGTGTTTATGCGCTCTTATTTTTTAATATTATGGATTTTTGTAATGATTATGTGACCTTTATTTCTAAGAATACCATATTCTTGATATTTATGGTAATTTCCTAATTTAAAAATTTTGTTGAATTTTTTTAACATTTACAACTCCATAGTTTCATGTTAATTCTGGCATGACTTTTAATTTGTGACTTTTGCATTTGTAAAGCGATTTTTATTTAGCTATTACATGAGAGGTTTTTAAACAAATATTCAGTTACTTTTATTTTACTTAAGTTATTTTTCATAAGAACATATTTCAAGCATGCAAAAAGCACATAGAAAGAATATTAATTTCCTGTCATAATGACAGTGGTAAATATCTACTGTGTTT
This sequence comes from Grammomys surdaster, assembly GCF_004785775.1. Classification (NCBI taxonomy): domain Eukaryota; kingdom Metazoa; phylum Chordata; class Mammalia; order Rodentia; family Muridae; genus Grammomys; species Grammomys surdaster. The sequence goes on from NW_021604660.1 coordinate 220,187, forward strand.
GTCCATCACCCCTTTTATAATAAGAGAATTTCTTTGTATTTTATCATTTTCATTTTCAAGGGCAGGCGATATAAGTATGCTTGTCCAGGAAACAAATGATACAGAATAATCTGTATCTCGATAGGCTTGTAACCCAGGTTTAGGCAATCAAAGTCAGCCTAGGATACTTGCAGGGAATTTGGAGAAAGAGATGATCATTAAGTACAACTAATTTAAACTTATACCCAACTAGTTTACAAATAAATGAGACCCAGACTATGGTTATTTTATTTCGCTTTGACAATTACTGGGGGGTAACCTCTAATCTACTTTTCTAACTGCTGGCCTGGCTACATTCCCAACAGTATAACCCAAATACTTGCTGTTTTCTCCTGGTCATGTGCTCATGGTCCATCTTCCCTCATGGCAATTTCCTCTCTTCCTCCTCCTCCTCCTCCTCCTCCTCCTCCTCCTCCTCCTCCTCCTCCTCCTCCTCTTTCTCTTCCTCTTCTTCATGGTCTTCTCTCTCCCCCCTTCTCCACCCCCAAACAGGCAACTGAAAACTCACCTACCTCTAATCCCTCCAGTAACTGACTGTAGCCAATTTTATTTAACCAGTAGTTTTAAATCAAGGAACAAAGTTTGCGCAACAAAAGCTTGTAAACATGAGAATTCGTGCGTAGACCTAGACCCTTGGGTACAGAATTTAGCATAACAATATGTAGCAACAGATCAAACCTCAAGATGATGTCTACAGCTGTTTTCTGTTGTTGTGACGAAATGCTTGAGTTTGGGTGTTTTATAATGTGTACATGCTTATTTAGTGAAGAGTTCTGGAGACTAAAGAGCATTGTGCAGCTGTACTGAGCTGTGGGGAGGTCTCAGTGGATATAGCATAGCATAACAATTGACAGAGTGACAGAGAGTGTACAAACGGAGATCACATGGTGAGTGTGAATGCCAGAGAGATTTGCTCTTTCTCTTTGTAATAGCTTGAATTCCACAAGGAGTAACCACAGGTCCCCAAGAATGACATCAGTGTCACCGAATGAGGCCAATGACATACCTCCTTCTGCACCAACCCTCTAAGATTTTGTATTCTCAGCATCACCCTGGGGACCTGTACCCTTGAAGGGCAAAGCATATCTGAACCATCACAAAAGGTTTCTCAAAGTGGGCTTATTAAGTAACGGGTGACGAAAGTGTAATGGGCTTCGGAATGCAGCTCAACCAATGAGTGCTTGCCTATCACTGACGAAACCCTGAGAATAAGGGTACCTCATAAATCCAGGAATGGTGGCTTATAACTGGAGTGTCACCACTTGGGAAATGGAAGCAGAAAGACTAAAAGTTCAAGGTTATCACTCAGCTACTCAGTGAGTTCAAGACCAGCCTGGAATACAAGAAAATCTGGAAGCGACATCAAAAACCTGAAGTTGCTTGTAGCAATAGTGGCAGCCTATAAAGAAATTCCTACCAAAGAGCAAAGGAAAGGACTCAGAGGAAAGCAATAGAGAAAGATTTCTCAGAGATAGCATGGTTAGAGTTGTAATAAATAAAAAGCATAATAAATAAAGTACTTAGGTATTCTGATATGACTATATCCCTAGTTAATGTTACCCTTGTAAACCAAATAGTAGCTTTTCATTTTCATTCTTTACCTAAAAATAATTTAGCTAACATGGAAGGCATCTATTACTGACAAACCTAAAAGGGTCAGGTTGGCTAAACTGAAGCAAGTCTATAGGGTAGTGAGAATTCCCCTGTGCTAGCTACAAAGCAGCCCATCTGGCTATCCAGTTGAAAAGTAGATGGCTACACCACTGTCTGTCATACTTCAAACTCAGCCTGTGTGACTCCCAAGGATAGAACTTTAGGATACGTGGTAGAAAAAGAAGTCAGATTGCTTCAATATCTTCCACAAATCTTGCTTGCCTGCTTAAAAGCAAACGAAAACCACACACAGCCTCGTTAATCTATATATCACAATCCAACATAGCTGAGATTCACATAGTTTTGCAAACTGACAAAAAGAAAATTCTCTACCCAAGACAAGCAAGTGAATAGAAATCCAGGGAGGCTGGACATAGGTAAGACTTAGATCTAGGTGACTGCATGAGATTTCCCCAAGCTTCTCAGGCAACTTGAGTGCAGATCCTTAGCTGAGGAAATCAGGCTGCTAAGGGTGAGGTTGACAAAACCTTGATCTAATTACCTTAATTAAAAAAACAGTGGAAAGAACAATCTGTCATAGCCACCTGGAGATACAGGGAAGATTAATTATCACTCCCAATTCCAAGCAACTGCTCTGTTTCACTATAAACTTGTAAGCTAAGAGCTGAAATACAGCCTGGAGTTTTGAGGCCTAAGTCTAAGAAACAGAAACCACGGGCTCTCTTAAGAAGATGACTCAGTGTGATCCTGCATCCAAGTTACTAGGCCAAGACATTAACCAAATGCAAATTAACTGACTGCCACCAAAGGGTTTAAGGAGGCTTTTTTCTGTCCTAAGGAATTTCAATCCTGACAAAACAATTGTTTAGGAGTAATACCCACCAAAGTTCAGCAGCAAAATATAGTTTAAGAACCATTAAATAGGGGACTTTCCCAGTAGGGGCTAGAAGACCATTTTCTCAAGTAAATCCCCTGTGATTCAGACAAGTTGACTGGGAAGAGTCATCCGTGATCAGTGGAATTGTTGTTGGCTAGTTTTCACTTCCTTTCTAGTTCCACGTGAGAATTCTGTTGAAGTCATATTTGGCTTTGTTGACTTGCATGTTTGTCTACTCTGTTCATTGCACAAGGTTAAACAAAAATACCCTCTTAGTTATACGTTGCTGGGCCATAGGCAGCCTAAACTGATAGAAAGGAAGGCAAAAACAAACCAGACTACGGCCTAGAGATACACAGAGATATATAGAATACAAAACATTATTTGTATGTTTCAGAGAGATGACAGTTGGTTTTTATTATTTTTGATGTGTATGAAATAATTATAGTATGTTATACAAGAATATTACATTATGAAGATAAACATGGTGATTTATTAATTTAAAAAATTATGTGTTTTAATGAAAACCAAATATTGTATTGGGGCCAGGCAGTGGTGGCACACGCCTTTAATCCCAGCACTTGAGAGGTAGAGGCTGGTGGATTTCTGAGTTTGAGGCCAGCCTGGTCTACAGAGTGAGTTCCAGGACAGCCTGGGCTATAAAGAGAAACCCTGTCTTGAAAAACAAAAACAAAAAAAAATTGCATTGGAGATTTACTATTATTTTTTAAACCAAACCAGGAATCCTAACAACAGAACTCTCCTTTTTTCTCATGGATTTTTCTGAGGGTTAGGTGGGCAGCCTTGGTTTTGGGTTGTAGTCTTTCCTTACCTGTTACATGTAGACTCCAGTTACTGTTTAGTATGGGAACACTTGACCCAAGATCCATCAACAAACTAGAGTTGTCCTAAAAGTGAGTCATTGATATCACTAGTCTGGTAGTCTACCATCCAGGAATTGTCTACACTCATCTTTGCTTACATCTATGGTTTACAGAGCTTCTAAGAATTAAGCAGGTACAGAAGGCAGAACAGAGAAGCATGCAGAGGAAAAAATTCTTGATAACATTCTGTAAACTTCTAAATTCAGCCAAGCTTGAAGTATATAAGTGCAAACTATACTCCTCAGCCATCGGAACCAATAAATTCACTTTTCTGCTTCACAAGTTCGAGATGTATTTCTGAAGCTTAGAGTCTTAAGAAATATGAATGTACATATCTTGCTCTCCATGGTAATAACTCCATTTCTATTTCTTATATTTCTTGCTTGCTTGCTATTTTGTTTTGTTTTATTTTGCTATTGTTATTGTGGTGTTGGTGGGTTTCAGACCATTGAACCATAATGCCCAGGGTGTAGTCAAACTCACCAGCCACTGCCTCAGCCTCCTGACTCCTCCATGCTGTGATGACAGTCATAGACCTCAACACTCAGGTAAAAACTTTCATTTTGTCTTCCTGTTTTTCTGAGTTGTTTCTCAAAAAAAGAAAACTTTTATGGGTAAACTCTTTCCTTCCTCACAATTTACTTAGTCATGTACCTCATCTTAGATTTATGGAAATTTACAAGAAAATCAAGAGAACATTTGCTTTAGTCATGTTAAAAAGAGGCAGGGTGGCTACTATCAGTGCAGATCTTACCGACAATGGGAGGAGCTTAGTAATGGCAGGTCCTAAGGACAGAGTAGGAGAAACACAGTAGAGTTCTGAAATGCTGGAGTAAGCTAACAGTCTAATGTCAACAGGTTGGCATTTGTTTATTGTGGCCCATGCCTGTAACCCTAGTCCTGGGAAGACTGAGAGAGGAGGACTGCCGCCAGTTCAAAGCCTGCCTGGGCTACAGTGTGAGACTCTTCATCAAACAGCCAAGATGAATGCTTACAGGAAAATCTGAGAATAAGAGCACCTCAAGCCACTGAAATGAGGGCCTGTCCTAAGAGGAGCTGCAGGAGGTCTAGCTACTATAGCTTCTGAAACTTACACTAAGCTTGGACACAGGCTGCTTTTAATTGTCCAGGTCACCAGTTGAAAGAATGGTTCCATTTCTCTGCCTTTTTAACTGGCTGTAAAGACTTCCAGAGAGTTAAGGCTACTACTGTTTTAATCTTTGTGCCTCCAAAATCATACAGGTTCTCTTTTGGTCAACTCTAAATTACAATCTTACAAGGGAAAAGATCTGGGAAACTGTGGTACTTAGCTTAACCATGCTGGTACAGAGCATACTGAAACAGTCCTTTAATTTAGTTGCATATAAAAAGAAAAGAGAGGAAGAATATATCTGCCTAGCATCATGCAGCACTCTCTTGTGCAACTGAAGACATACTGTCCTTCTCCAGAGAAGAGGACACACTCAAGATACCATGTCAGGATGAGTTCTTCTCTAGCTGAGTCACGCTCCCTTTTTGTTAGCCTCGGAATGAACACTGACCTCTCAGTCTCAGCTCTGAGAGAACATCTCATTTTGGCAGCAGGAAGGCAAAACAAAAAGAAAAAAAGACTATTCATTGTAGACACAAGAAAAGCTATGGCAAACAAAGGTGGAAATACTTAAGACTTGACTGCTGAAGTAATTCCTGTTCACCTTTCCCATATGGCATTTATAACCATTTTACCATATGGCTGGAGATGTTATTGATAAACATCTTACCAAATGGCTGGAGATGGCATTCATAACCATTTTCTTCTACAAGCCATTCTGTATTCCCTTAGTTTTCAGGGAGTAACTTACTAGTTGTAGTGAACAGAAGAAGCCCAGTGTGGTTTTCCTGATTGAACATATGCTGTTAACATGGGTATGTCTATGTCAATAACTTTAGCCTCAGTCACAGAGGGAAATGGCAAAACCTTCCTCTTGTCCATGTGTGGATGCCAAAAATGTTCATTATGGCTTTCTCGCCACCCCTGGATATTTATGGCCTAAAGACTACTCCCTCCAGACATTGCTCCTACTGAGATTAGCTATGTCTGTGTCCTTGGTCCAGCTGTGCATCGTAAGCACTGCCTCCTTGTTTATCTGTATGAAATAATCCCACCTGTCTGTTCAATTGCATATAATAAACACGCTGAGTTTCCAGAGAACTGCGGTTGCTCCATCAGAGATTCCAGTCCAACTAACCCCAGCTTTTCTGTGTGTCTGTTTGTCTGTTCTTTCTTCATTCCCTTGCCACACCTGTCCCAGAAGTCTGAGCAAGGACTTAGCAAGAAATGGTCCCCTAAAAGGATGACACTTCCAAGTCCCACACCCTTTCACTCACCTACAGTTCTATTGTTGTTTTTGTTGGGTTTTTTTTTTGTTTTGTTTTTATTAAACTCTGTGACAGATGTGGATGATAATGACATCATACATTGATTCCAATCAGATGCATAAGAAGTCCAACTGGCCAAGTGCCAGTCTTAACAGCCTGTCCAGTTAAACTATTAGTGTGTCCCTTCATGAAAATTATGTTTGGTGGGGTGGGGGGAATCTAAGGCCTCCAAACCAGTGGTAAAGAAATGAAAAGCAAGAGTGTCAATATCTACACCTATTTCAATAATTTGAATTATAGCTCTAGGAAAGACAGTACCACATACTAGTCTCCGATTGACATAATTTACCTGATCCTACATGATGCTACTTCAGTCTCCAACAATATGACTTCATAGTTGGAACCACAGCTGAGTTTTCCAAATATCATTCCATAGTCAAGTCATCTGCTTCAGGGTGACAAGTAGCACACTGAGACCAGTGTGCTTTATGGACATGATTTGTTTTGATAATTTCCATGGCCAGATGATTCTATGACGCACTGGTAGAATCCTATTATGTTGAGTAAAGCACTCTGCGTGGAGGATGACCTGGACTCGAAACAATCACGGACAATGCTTTTGGCAGAAGCAATGGAGATAGAAAAGTCACGCCCACATCCAGAGATAAATCTATTCCAGAGGAAACAAAGCTCCAACCCAGCCATGATATAAACGATCCAGAGAATCACTTTCCCTGCATGTAACTGATGGAGATTTCCCAGGGAATGGCACCTGCACCTGCTCAGATCCTGTCTGGTGACAGGATGATCAACTTTGTTCTGTCAAACCCAAACATAACTTCTACTCCTTTTCCCATGACTCGCCATCCATGTTCACTTGGCTAGGATAGCGGTGGCTGGAAAAGTTCAAAACTTCACCTGACTATTAAAATCTCTTTTTGTTGATGTCATTCTTCAATGGGGATTCACATCGGTCACATTATTTTCATACTTTGTAGAAGGAGGCATTTATCCATCAGAGTGTCCATCAAATGCAAAACACTGCACGTGGATCATAGTAGATCCATGACTTCAGCCATATTTCCTTACAGGCAGAAGAGAAAAACAACCTGGTGCCTTGCTCTAAGGATTTCCTTTAGGATATCCCTGAACAGAGTATTCTTGAAAGGAATTGCAGACGTACAGTTTTGTTCTTTTAAACGGTACCAGAATATCATGCTGAAGTCTCCTGTGAACCAGACTCAAAACTCTGTGCTTCCTAATCTGTCCATCAAATGAGCTCCACAGGATGCCAGTAGATTCAAGCTGAGATCGAACAAGCAGATGCAGAAGTATGGAGCGTGAGCATCTGTGACACTGGCTGATAGACTATATTGTGTCCTCAGGCCCTGCTTAGTCACAATCATATATAGTAGGCTGCTTCCAGCTGATGCTGGAGTGATGCTACAACATGTTGGCTAAGTGCCAAGAGTGGTACCTAACAGGCAGCTCCTATAATATGACAAATTAAAAGACAATGGCCACAAATGTAGCTTTCCCAGTAGCAAAACCAAAGCAGTTTTGCAAAAATAAAAACTTTCCTGGCTGGGAAATCATCAAAGTTCTGTGCTAGGCTCTCTCTTAGGAATCTGACAAAGGTCATACACAGGACTCTTGTCAGACCCTCACACATCAGGCACCCTCAGACCTACTTGTGGGACTGTGGAAATCCTGGGGTGTTTGGCCACGAGCCCAGAGACCTGACACGACGTCTCCATGTAACGTAAGGCCCAGGTAGAGGGCGTGGAAACAGGTCTCTGCCTCAAGATTTACGTATTACCTAAAGGCCCTAGCCCTGCCCCTCTCCTGCTTCTAATATAAACAAGCCCCTTCAGGTATTTTGTGGGAGAGCACGCCAGCATTCGAACTCATCGCCATGTCAATAAAAATCTGTACACCTTCAACTCCATGTGTCTCTTAGAACTCTGGACTCATTGTGTAAGAGGAAAACTCATGAGGGGGTGGGAGGACAAGGCTTTTTCCGTCCCTGCGCTCTCTGTGCTCTAGCGGCAGCGGTCCTTGCACCGCCTTCATGGGGCCCCTGAGAGACCCACCCCATGTCCCACCAGGCCCGCAACGTCCCGGCATCCCTGCTCCCGGGACCCTGCGGCCGGTAGCATGTGGGCTGCTCAAGCCCCACTGCACGGGGGAGACCGAGCCATCAACAGGGAGCGCTGAGAGTCCTGAGTCATGCTGACTGATCCACGGTTCTCGGGACTGCCTCGGCCTCTGCACTGTGGCTTGCACCCCGTGCCCCCACCCGTGACCCTGTGCGCGAGTTTTGACTCACATCTGCTTACCCATAAGAACCTGGAACAGCTTAATGCAGAGATTTACATTTTCCTGGTCATTCTCAAAACTGACAGCCAGCATTTGGTGAATGGGTTGAAACAGTGCATCAAATTGAGATATACGTTGCCTCCAAAGACCCAAAGCAGCCCCCAGGGTTCTGTAAGATTGTGTTAGTGCTGGAGCAGGATAGATGCAGTAGTATGTGCATCAGCTTCAGAATGATATGTTGACATGCTGCAGACCACTGTAGCTGGAACTGTGTTATGAAGATAGCAACCTCTGAACTAGCATCTGGCACCCTGCGTTATATACACGTCTACATTTCCCCCTCAATGTTAGGAGTCCAGTCTCTTTAGAAGTATCAACACTAATAAAAAACAACTAAGAGAGAATGAACAGGATCTTTAAACCAGTCACCCAAACATGCTCTGAAAGAAAGCAGAACCCTATGGTAAGAAAGAGCCAAAGGCCACAGGTCCTCCTAATAACCACTTAAAAAGAGAAGAAGTGGGAAGGGGGGCACAGAGTGTGCAGCCACAGAATTATCTGAAATTATCCTCTCACATCAAAGGCAGAGTGCACATGCAGATTCTCAGCCCTGATATTTCTGCCTTGCTTTTAGCACTCAATACCTCTTCTACTCTCAGCCTAAACTCTGCATTTCTTCAACAATTTCTAGGACAATGTACAATTTTCAGTGGCCTTCTTTTGCCTCCAAGATGAATAGCAAATAACTCCCAAGCAAGAAGTTTCTTCAAGTAAGGCTCCCAATTGGGTTTGCAGCCCTGACTGTGAGACGTTGCTTCATGCAATCTTTTTTCCCCATCATACCAATGTGTTTTGTCAACTTCTTCCCATATATAGAAGTCCCTTAGCGGGAGTGTTTAAAAACCTCCCAGTCTCAAGTAATCCTCAAGACTCAACCCAAGTATCACCTATCAGGCCTTCTTGACTCCTCTAAATGTGATTGTGTCTCTAGGTGCTCCCCGACTGCAGAGTGGTCAGTTGCAATCCACATGTGATACGTAAGTGGATGAGTGGGTTTATCACTGTCTGGTTTGACCAAATTCTTTGCAGTGGCTCCCTATCTCGTCTCTTGTAATTTACTATTGATTTTTTTTTGAGAACTTCAAGAGGGGATTTAGAATGACAAAACACTGTTTGAGCAATTGTTATCATCAATAATAGAATGCTTCTTTGCTTAGGGGACATTTAGAAAGGCTTGGTACTTGGTGTTTAATTCATTGATTTTCTTTTGTTGCTCGAGCCATGCACAAATCTCTCTATAATAAAAGGAAATGATTGACCACTTAATTTAAATGTTAATCTTCTTTTTAGAGTTTACTGTTAAAATTATGTACTTGTCCCAGTACAATAGGCACAGTCTTCTCTTAAAATTCCTCCTTTCAATGTAGTTCCTGTGAGCCTTAAATCTGTAACCCCATATGGCTCGCTGCATCCCACTATAAAAGGAAAAGAATTGTTACTGTCCAATTTACAGCCGTTAAGCAGACAGGAGCCTAACATGGCTGTCCTCTGAGAGGCTCCACCCAACAGCTGACTCACATAGATGCAGACACCCATAGTCAAACAGTGGATGGAGCATGGGGACTCTTATGGAAGAATAAGAGAAAGGATTGTGTGCCCCAAAGGGTTTAGGAACTCTACAGGAAGACCAACAGAGTCAACTAATCTGGACCCTTAGGGCTCTCAGAGACTGAACCACCAACCAAGGAGCATCCATGGCTGGACCTAGGCTTCCCTCGCATTATGTTGCAGATGTGCAGCTTGGGCTTCATGTGGCTCCTGAACTGGAGTATCCCCAAAGCTGTTGCCTGTCCATGGGATATGTTCTTCTAGTTTGGCTGCCTTGTCTGGTCTCAGGGGGAGAAGAAGCGCCTAGTCTCATAGAGACTTGAAGTGCCAGGGTGGGGGAATACCCAAGGGGACCCCCACCCTCTCAGAGGAGGAGGAAGGAGAATAGGGCAAGGATTGTGGTAAGAATGATTGAGACGGGGCCAGTGAGTGGGATGTAAAGTAAATAAGTAAAAAATTAAAGTAAATTTAAAAAATATTGTCTGACCTCTTTTTAAACATAAGTACAAACACTATTCAGAGGTAAGCATTCTGAATACTCTGTGCTGAATAAACATATTCGTTCCTTTTCTGAAGTGTTCCATAGATAATCTCTGTGCTCTAAAATGTATGTAACATTTTGTATGCATGATACTCAAACAAATTAGGAACAAAATTAACACCATTAAATGTCTACAATTCATTGTCAACAATTTGAAACTTGTGAATTAGATAAAATCAGGGAAATTCAGGTCTCTTTGATTCTTTGTTGTTGTTGTTGTTGTTGTTGTTTGTTTGTTTTCCGAGACAGGGTTTCTCTGTGTAGCCCTGGCTGTCCTGGAACTCACTCTGTAGACCAGGCTGGCCTCGAACTCAGAAATCCTCCTGCCTCTGCCTCCCAAGTGCTGGGATTAAAGACATGCGCCACCACTGCCTGGCTCTTTGATTCTTATTTGGGATTATTTTTCTATCAATGTTATAGGTCAATATGTTGCTTTCATAAGAAATATGTAGTTTTTAACCACAGTAATGGATTCTAGTCCTCTTATGCTGGCTAAATTCTCACTCAAACAAATTCTGACTTTGTAAGACAGAGTTTTCAACTGGAAATTTTTAGGATTCCATAAAATAATTTTTGGTTTTTTAATTCACAAATACTTAATTATACCTGTAGACCTAAACATACAAATGTTTATTAGATGACTGGAATATGCCGAGGACTGATTTTCCCTAAATTCAAACCATTGGTATCACTCTGTCCGATTTAGATGCATTGTGAAGAGCTTTAACCTCAAGCTGCTCTAACAGCTGCTTCCAAATGCCAGGATCATGCAGCTAGAACTGTGATGACAGCAATGGAAATAAGGAACTTTACAGGAAGACCAACAGAGTCAACTAATCTGGACTCTTAGGGCTCTCAGAGACTGAACCACCAACCAAGGAGCATACATGGCTGGATTTGGCTTGTGCCAAGTGGGAGTCATCGTGTTAACAATTTTTATTTACCAGATATCTTATCCTATACCCATCATTCATTGCTCTATAGTAGTAATTATAAGTGCAATTCCTTAAAATTAGACATGCTTATCCATTTCACAGAGGTGTAATGAGCTCTTCACATGTGGTGCAAAGGAATAATGAACAACATTTCATAATATAAAGAGAATAAAGCACTCACCATAAACACAGAGACACAGACCTATGGGCTGCATGGACTCCAAAGAGATAAAAGGCAACTGTCACAAGAAAAAGACATCATGGACAGCTTCAAAAACAACACTTGAGAAATCTTGAGAAATTGTATTCCAAACTAATGAAGTCAAGTCTTTCTAGAGGAAGGAAGCCAGAGAGTTTTAAAGCCCAGGCATCAATATACTTTGTGAATTCTGAAAACACAAGTAATTTAGATTCTTAGACATAATGAATATCTGGAGATGGGTAGGATATCACAGGACAATCAGAATGTGCATGGGTTGTGTGAATAGGTGACCCAAGGAGAAGAAGAAGAGTATGACAAGGCATGCTGTTATCCTGCGGGAAACACCCAGCATCTTGAGGACCTTCTATACTGGTTAGTAGAGAACCACAGAGAGCTGACCATGAAAACGTTAATATAAAGAATGACTACTACTCAGGTGTGCTGATATATACCTATAATCCCCCATATTCTGGAGGTTGGAGCAGAATGTGTGCAAATTTGAGTTAGTCTGAGTTACACAATGAGGCTTTTTATTAATAAGCAAAAATCCAAACAAAACAAAAGCTCTTGGATTATTAGCTATAAAAAGGATGAAGCTGGTATTAGCTATTACAAGCCATGTGGACTCAAGAGAATATAGAAATAGCAGGTTTAATGAATGCCCAATTTACCAATGCTGTGATAAAATAAAAACACTTCCTGTTAAGTCAATTGTCGATAGATATATTTCTTAATATATCTATTAGGCTCTTCAAAATATTGTTTTCAGTTTCTATTTTTTTAAAAAAAAGAAACAAATTTAGATTTAACAAAACTTTTAAAACACCTTGGTTATAGATAATAAGAAAAGAAAGCAAAGGAGAATGATATTTTGAAGAGCTACCCATTCTTAAGAAATAAAGGATATTCTCAAAAAAAAAATAGAAACTGAAAACAAAAAAGCAAGATGTCCATATTAAAAGAAAATCAAGAAAATTTCCTGTGTAGCAAATGAAGCAAATGCCTAGAGGCTGCTTTTGCTAAAAACCATCCACTCCTTATTTGGGTACATGAGCTGACAAAAGCAAGGTCTTGCCTTCATTCTGTGCCTCTGTTGTTAGGTACTGGATTTCCTCTGAATCTAGGCACATCAGTCCTGTAAGGAGGAGGAGGAGTGCCCGCTTACCTCTCTGCTTCCCCTTGTAGATGAGAGCACAAAGATAAGTCATTTTCCCAGATGTGCAGTCATCTTGGATTCCAGGAACAACAGACCTCCAGGGAGAGAGTCCCTCTCCAGAGGAGGGAAATTATCTTTGGTAGGAAGGATGCTGAGAACCAGATTGATGGGCTCTGGGAAATGATAACAGTAGAAAGCTATACAATAATCGACCAGATCAGGCCTTGTGCAGAACTGCTTAATTATGCATGCCTCTTTGGCTCTTGCCTTAAGTCTTCCTCTATTGAAATCTAAACACCCTCAAAAATGATCCTGGTTCGCTGGACCTGTTTATGTATTCCTCTCTAAATGTGACCACACAGAATAAACCTTCTCTCCTCCTTGTTTTGCAACATTACTAATCTTTTAAAGCAGGACACTGGGGATGGATAACAAGCTTAGCTTTGGAGACCTGCTGGAATCTCTGATTTTTCTCTTAAGCCCAGCTTTGCTAAGGAATGGAAGTTGCTAGAGAAGTATTCTGCAGTGGCTGTAAGAAGCAGATAATGCAAATAAACAAAATTGACATCTCTATATGAATGATTCCACATCATTAAAGCCAGTAGGAATGGCTTTTAACCTCTGAGGATGTGGTACTAAAGGCTGTTGGAAAGCACATGAAAAATTGTAGAAGGTTTGAGTGGCAACTTAACCTTCTACTGGAAAAATAAGTCTGTTACTAATGTCAAAAAAGGATGAAAAGTATACATTTTAGTAGATTTAAAGATGTTCATCTATGTTAGTTTTTCTTCATCATAACAAATTTAGATTTAACAAAACTTTTAAAACACCTTGGTTATAGATAATAAGAAAAGAAAGCAAAGGAGACTGATATTTTGAAGAGCTAAATCCCTAACCATAACATTAAGGAGTCAACGTATACTATCTAAAATGAAATAATAAAATATAAAACTACTATACATCCCTATTACTTATAAATATAGTCGTATGTAAGGAAGAAATCTTTAAAGCTGTCAAACGGGATGTCTTCTGAACGGGAAGCCTGGAGAAGATTGCGATAGAGAATTTTGTTTTTGGTTACATATATTTTTGCACTATTTAATCCATATGTACATTAATTACTTTTTTAAAAATAAAAATAATTTTTCCAATAATGAAAGTATATTCTTTTAGAAAGTTAATGTCATACTGACCCTAATTAATCAAGCCCTGGCTCAATGGTAGGCACTGGGCTAAATTTGGAACAAGATTAAGTTACTAACCCTGCAGAATTCATATTATGTGCCAAAGCGAGAAGCACACGGTAAATACACTAGAGGACATTCTATGTAAATGTTATATGTATGGTATGATTGTGTCAGACCTCCATGTAAAATTTTTCATCGATGTTTTTATTTAGTCTTCAAAATAAAACGAGGAACATTTTAGTAGCCTTACTACAGAGAGCTAAGTCACAGATATGTCACATCAATGCTAATGGCTGACACCATACAGAGGGACAACACTCTGGAGGTAGAGGTAGGAAGTTAGTGAGTTCCAAGCTAGCCTCATCTACGAGCTAGTTCCAGCGCAGCTACACAAAAAGACCTTATCTTGAAAACCAAAACAAAACCCCCAAAAAAACCCCAAAAAACCCTGAATTGCAATTATATGGGTATGTATACTTGGTCTTTCTTTTTCCTTTAAAGAAACTTCTTAAAATCTCCATGTCAGTGAATTCAAAGTACAATCAAAATGTACTTATGTGTTTTCTGTTCTTGTAATTCTCCAAATGCTAATGTAGTTGATTGTACTGTGAATGCCGTCTGAATGATTTAAATCATAGATATTTTATTTTCTTGCAAATTCAGTCATTCGTTCCTGCCATAGTTATCTCCTCACAGCATAAAGCAGAGGATGAGAGCTGGTGCTGAACTCATTTGATCCCATATTCATTCTGCCGTCCCTCTATCGAGGCAGAGTCTACAGTATGGCCCATATATCTCAACTCTGTATTATCACGTGAAGTGAAAAGATGGGCGCCATAAATATTTGATGTTCTCTTCACTCCTGCTCACTGTGTGCTCTCCATTTTGGCATCACATGACCACTTTGAAAGCTGTAGGATGCAATTCTATATTTGCTAAGAGACTTAGAACGTTTTAATATGCTCTGAGGTCCAGAGTTCAGCCATTGTCAGTCTATAAATCATTACATAAATCACAGAAACTTCCTAAATTCTCACCTGTGAGGTCTTGTTAACTTTTATTTTTAAATTTTTAAATTTTCCACAGACTTATTTTTAGTGAGAAAATGAGTTGCGCTTTCATTTAGTATGATTCCCAGGTGTGCTTCAAATTAATTACAGTCATGTCAAAACAGGTCTGTTGGAATTAAATTATCCTTGTTTTTTCCAACATGTTTCCAAATCTGGGAGGGAAGACTTCCAGTAAAATTCAAGCAGCAAGTTTCCTGGTCTCAGAAGCAGGCAGATATATTTGATGGATTCAAGCTGACCTGTGTGTATACTATGTAATGACGGATGCAAAGCTGTAATCAGGGGACTCACCATCTCTCTGAAGCTCGGATGAGTTCTCCTGAAGCAATACACTACGCAAGCAGTAAAAACTACAGCTCTTCCAGAAGAGGCCCTTTCTTATTGGTTTTTATCTCTGGAGTACCTGGCTCTAGTTTAAGATATATTTGATATTAAATGCACAGAATTTATTAGCGTGTTTATATTTTATTCACTAAAATCAGTTTTAAATCAAAGACTCACATTCTCCACACCATAATACACCAGAGTTAATACTGTCGAATACTCACCCTCTTTAGGCTGGTCTGCATAGTTTGTGTATAACGCAGGCATTCTAACATGAAGAATGAAGCAGATATACAACTCTTCCATTTATGATCTTCTGTACAATAGTCTTTTATTTTGATTGATAAAATTCGCGGCAAACCAGGCTAAAATCTTAACATGTTTATGTTTTGGAAATGCTGTGCCCGTTTTGATGGGACGGTGACTGTGTGATGGGAGCACACCTCACAGTGCTGAGTTTGGAGTAAATACATTGTGTCTAGCTAAAGGACCATTACCTTACCCACGGCTCTGAAATGTGAGAGCAGGATGTCTTTCACATTGATATGTGTTCTTGCTTTCTCCATTAACCACCACAGAATTCCATCAAGAAAAAATAGGGCAGGAGAGTTGATCCAGTGATCAAAGGCCCTTGTAGTAGGAGCTCATGATCTGAATGATTAATGCCTAGAACCTGTGCAAAGATGGAAGGAGAGAATTGTTTCCACAACATTGTCCTATGACTGCTATACAGACTGTACCATGTACATGGCCACCTCTCTCTCCCTCCCTCCTCTCTTCCTCTCTTCCTCTCTCTCCTCTCTCTCTCTCTCTCTCTTCCTTCCTCCCTTCTTCTCTCTCTCTCTCTCTCCCTCTCTCTCTCTCTCTCTCTCTGTCTCACACACAAAGAGAGAGAAATATATAATACATTTCTTTCAAAATAGGAAGGAGTTGGCAGCTTTTTATAGTAATTTGCCTAATTACAATGTCCAATTTGCTTCAATTTGTTCTAATTGACACTATTGTGTCACTACATATTTACTACTAATTGTATGACTTCTCTAAAGAGAAATGAGCCTTAAGGTAAGACTCTTACTCCTGGGACTTTTCCACCCATGGCCAAGATCCCTCAGTTCTGCCCAGAGAAACCAAGGTGATCTCTATTGACTTTGTCTTGCCTCTGCTCATAATCCCATTTACCACCCAGGGTGCCAGCTGCACTGCTTTGTAATATAAAGTTCACCTTTCATCTGACTCTATTGAAGTCGGTGGCTTAGTCAGAAAGCTTTCTGTTTAGGAGAGGGATGGGAAGTTGCTGTGCAAGTTCAACCAGGAAGCTCGAGTTTCCAATGTGCTCAGATCTCAGAACGGTCTTCTAGACTCTTTCTTGTGCAGGAATGAGTTTAGACCCTGAGTGACTCTTTGGGATATACTTTATCCATCCCTAAATGATTGTCAGCATTATTTATTATGTTGGCCCTAATACTTAAACTTTTAAAATTTGTTGTTATATATGGCCAAGTTATGATTCTACACTAATTTTGACATTTGAAAGAAAATAAAATACAGAATATGCATTCATAGGCTACAAAAGCTTGTACAAGTTTACTAATGTAAATGCTTTAACATATAGCTTGCATATCAATACCTTATTATCATCTGATCCTGCCTTGTTAAAAGTTACCTGATGGTTATATAATATTACATTTTCTTTTTAAAGTATTTGTTTTTGTGCATTTCAACAGATAATAATGTATGTTTTAATATCTTTAATACTGATTTGATTTATAAAATATCTACTTGTTACAGTATTTTGTCATAGAGTAACCTCTTAATATTATTGTTATTGTTTTAATAGGAAATAGAGACTTGATAAAGAAAATGTCGGGGTCCAGGAGTCACCCTACAAACCACATGAACACTAGTCTCAGTCAGACAGGACTGGTTTATTGGATGAACACCCTAATGATGTGTCAATGACTGGAAGGCACGGAACAAAATGCCTACCTCTATGTTGGGGGCAGAGGATAGATGTCAACAGACAATGCTGTTTGAAATATAGATATTTTGCTCATACAGGAAAAAAATCCATATCTGTTTGAGATTGCTTTCAGAGGTAAGTAATATCACTGACTAGTACAGATCCATCACACGTGAGTTTATTTTTCCATTTAATCATCTTTGTAGTCATGGCCCAGATCCGACCTGGCAGTCCCTTAGTACCTTCTCTTTTCTCATCTGCCATCTGGTCTGCTATTCTCAGCTCTACGGTGGCAGTCATCTTTTCCCTTTGAAGTGTGATTCCGGCAGAAAGAAGAAACAGAAGCAGCCATAAGGATCTACAAGGGCAACACTAGTGAAAACTTCTAGTAACGAGGACATGGAGCCTGAACAGGCCATCCTTGCTAACCAGGCAAGGCCTCTCTCTATTGGAGGGATGAGGACATCAACCCAGCTACAAAACCTCTGACCTACAGTTTGTCATGCATGCAGGGTGTTCTGGGACCAGAGCCTAGCATAATCAACATCAAAAAGATCAGAAAGACTTTATGTCTAGCAACTGATGGAAACAGATTCAGAGTCCCACAGCCAAATATTAGGCACTGCTTGGGAAGTCCTTTGGAGAATGGGGAGGAAGAATTGGAGGAGCTAGAGGGATCACAGACAGCATAAGAACACAGCCTGCAGAATCAACTTACTAGAACTCAAGTGAGTTCACAGACATCAGGGAGCCTGTATGGGTCTGACCTAGGTTCTCTGCATATATGTTATGGCTGAGTAGCTTAGTGTTCTTGTGGGATTCCTAACAATGGGAGCAGGAGTTATCTCTGACTCATGCACCTGCCTTTGGGACCCTTTTCCTCTTACGGGGGTACCTCATCCAGCTTTGATGTGAGAATATGTGTTTCATCTTAATGTAGCTTGTTATTTTGTATTTGGTTGATGTCTGTGGAAGGCCTGTTCTTTTCTGAGAGGAGGTAAAAGGGGGTGGATCTAGGCAAAATGGGAGGGAGAGGGAAAGGAAGAATAAATTATAGTCAGGGTGTAATGTATAAGGGAAGAATAAATAAAAAGAAAGAAAAGGCAATGCCTTGACAGGAGGAACCAGAGGAGCTTATAAGTCCCATCTAACGGTTGTTAACAGCCAATTTCTCACTGTCAGCAGGCCTGGCATTATAAATGACTCATAAAGGTAAAAAGAGTTAGAAATGCAGATTTCTTTAAGCAAACAAATTGGCGTCCTACCCACCACCAACAACAACAAATCAAGGCTGTTTTAGTAAGTAGGAAGGTCGATCAGATATTGTATGAGTAACAAATCCTAACTTCATACGTGCTCCGGTCCTTCCTATACTTCATTAGATTTTTATTACTGCTTTTACAATTATCTTATGCTACCTGTCAATGTTGTGTATCTTATTGTAATATCTTTAGCATTATTTTTATGTCCTGTCATGCCAGTTCTGGCAAATCTTTCTTCTGGTCACAGGATTTGCTCATAAAGGCAGTCCATGCTATCTAAAATATTTTCAGAGTAGGTATCTTCAGGAACTAGTGCTCTAACTCAAAAGAACTTGCCCCTTAGGTTCAGGGACTTGTGTGTTTTTATCAACTTTATTGGTAATCATGAGCTACAAGAATTATTTTCCTTGTTGTTTTCCATCCCAAAGAGGTTCCTATTTAAACAATTAGGATTCCTGTTAATGGGAATATTCTCTAGGATTTGCTACAGCTTGCCCATTGTGCCTGATAATTAAAGTATACACATTTTATGGCTAGAGAGACGAATCAGGGGTTAGAAGCACTGGCTACTCTTGCAGAGGACCCTAGGCTTGTTTCCTGGTACCCACATGGTGGTTCACAAACCGTCTAACTACCATCTTGAGGGATCTCATGCCCTCTTCTGGCCTCTGACAGTCTTGCAGGTACCTGGTGCACAGAATACATGGAGGCAAAATACCCACCCACATAAAAAAAAAAAAAAAAAAAAAAAAAATTACAACAAGCATTGTACATGTTTTTGAAATAAAGCAATGCCTTGATAAAATAATTATCCCACTTATTTCTTTGCAATTTTCAAGGTAACAAATGAAAACCAGAGCTTAATAGATCATGGTGTCATTGTTCTGGAATCTCTGTGACAACAGGTTGGTCTAGCATACCAAGTACTAAGAGGTAACTTATAGATCGTAGCCTAGTAATCCTCTTACTAAACATCTGACTGATATCCTGGTTCTGTTCTGAAGTCAAGAAAACTTACTTCAAATGATAATTTTGATGATAATTGTTAGATTTTCGCGAGTAGCTTAGACAGATAACGCCAGACCAAACGGTTCCACGAGGAGGAGTTTATTCAGAGCGGAGGGTTTATTCAGAGCGAGAGGAGAGAGCATGGACACAGAGGAGTAGAGGCTGGTCATGACCACGTGGAGAGAGGGGGAGGGGAGGGGAGAGGGGGCAGAGGAGAACCTGCAGGCAAGGGATGAAGGGAGTAAGAGAGAGAGGAGGGGGCAGGCAGCCCCTTTTATAGTGGGCAAGCCTACCTGTCTGTTGCCAGGTAACTATGGGGGTGGAGTTTAGACAATACTAACAATATGCTTACACTTAGAAATGTTTTCATTCTTTTCAAAATATATAATATTTTTCTTCATTCTTAGAGAATTTGGGCATTTTGGGTATTTTGATCATATTCAGTATGGTTCTCCCCAACCTCTTGGTTCCTACAATCTTTCCATCTCCTCTTCCTTGGTGGCTCCTGAGCCTTGAGGGGAGACGAGAGACAGATGAGCGATGCCCCATTCGTGGCTGCACACTATACAAGCATTTGCTATCTGCACTTGAGGCTGCCTAAATTCTGAGGCATCCTTCACAGCTACTCACAAGTTTGTCTCTCTTGTGACCAGATAGTCCCACAAGAACAAGCAGGTATACAGAAGACTAAGAGAAGAGTCTTACAAAGAAGATAAGAGCATCATGTTGGCATATTTATGAACTACTTTTTTATCCTACTCAACTTAGAGTCTGCCATCATTAGATGTATGAACAGGGGTAAGCAATGTAAGACTATAAGGGCTAAATTTTAATAGTCTGTCATTTTAATAATTATATAATCAAACCATCATGTCATGGTTTACTAGTAAAGAGCTCTGGAACTCAAGAGGAAATATTTTAAATAATTTTATGTTTATAGAATTGATCATATAATAGCAATGCAGAAAATAATTTTGTAGGGAGAAAAGAAGAGAAAAGCCAATGATTTATAAAGAATGTCTAAAAAGCTAGATTTTAAATTGAGTACCCTTAGTAAAGAGTTAGTGTTCTTGTCAGAGATGGTAGTTCACACCCTTAATCCCAGCACTCAGGAGGCAGAAGATGATATATTTCCATGAGTTCAAAGCCACTCTAGTCTACAGAGTTCCAGGATAGCCAGGGCTACATAGGAAACTCTATCTTGAAACAACTACTACTACAACAAAAAGACTTAGTGTTCTGACAAGTGAATATCCTTCTGACATTATAAAGTCCCTGAAGAGAAAGATAAATTCATTGATTACAATTGAATTTTGGGGAGTTGGGGAGATGGTTCAGTAGTTAATTGTGTTTGTTGCTATTACAGAGGACCAGAGTTTGGTTCCCAGCATCTGTATCAGACATCTTACAAATACTCTTAACTCTAGCTCCAGAGAATTTGACACCTCTGGCCTCTGCAGGCACACACACACACACACATATCACCCAATAATAATAATAATAATAATAATAATATACGTTCTAAAATACTGTATTTTATGAGCTAAATATGTGGCTCAATGAAATTCTTGTCTTAAAAATAAATAAATAAAAAAAAATAAATGCAAGTCTGAGTTCAACATCCAGAGCCCACGTGAAAAATCTGAGCTCAGCGGTACACACTTATAATTTCAGGGCTGGGAAGGCAGAGTGCCTGAGACACCTATTCAGCCCATAACATACAATTCAGATACAACTGCTCTATTAGGACTCAGTGGCATTCATCTATTTTGGTAATTGCTTCCACACTGAGGCAGTGCTGAATAGCTGAGACAGAGTCCACAAGTTCTCCGTCTAAAATAATTCCCTTGACAGAGAGAGAGAGAGAGAGAGAGAGAGAGAGAGAGAGAGAGAGAGAGAGAGAGAGAGCTTTTTAAACTACAATAATAACATTTGTCCTGCCTACAAGATGCACAAGGATAAAGATGGAGCAGAGATTGTAGGAATGGCTGGCCAATGACTGGCCCAACTTGAGACTCACCCCATGGGAGAGAACCAACCCCTGACACGATTAGTGATACTCCACTATGCTTGTAGACAGGAACCTAGCATAACTGTCTCCTGAGAGGCTCCATCCAGAAGCTGATGGAAACAGATGCAGAGATCCACAGCCAAACATAAGGCAGAGCTCAGGGAGTTAAGATAGGACTGGGGGAGCTGATAGGGTCAAGGACACCGCAAGGAGACTTACAGACTCAATTAACCTGGGCTCGTGGAGGCTCATAGAGACTGAACTACCAACCAAAGAGCATGCAGGCCCTGGACCTAGGTCCCCTACACATTTGTAGCAGTTGTACAGCTTGCTCTTCACGTGGATACCCTAATAATTGGAGTAGGGGCTGTCTCTGAGTCTGTTACCTGCCATTGGACCAGGAAGTGCAGTTAGGCTTCAGTAAGTGAGGGTGCATTTAGTCTTGCTGTGTCTGGATGTCCCAGGTGGGGTGATACCCAAGGGGGGGGGGCTTTCCCTTCTCTGAGGAAAAGGGGAGAGGGTAATGGGAAGAGTGGGATTGGTAGAGATGAGAGAGAAGGCTGTGATCTGGATGTAAAGTGAATAAGTAAAATAATAAAAAATATTTTCATATTTTTTTTAAATTCCTAGTATCTAGCTCACATAAGTGTTTAGTGAGCATTTGATAGCTCTTTAAATATTTTCTAACATGTTACATTGGAAAGAAAAGTATCTTTTTAAAACCTCTTTATAAGGTTTGACTAACAGTTACTCGTGAGATTGGATGTCTGACAGCAAACAGGATTGGAGTTTGGAATAAGGGATGGTTTCTATGCTTTGAGGTTGATGGTAGCTAGGATTTTGCACTGTAAAAGTGTACTTACTTGTGTGATCTTCATAGCATATATGTTATGTTGCAATAAAAGCCCCACTTTAAAAAAATACATGAAGTGCTTGTGTATATTAAATATTTCTTAAGACATTTTGGTCTTTAAGTATTCTGATAGTCTAAGTCAAAACTGACTATACACATGTTCAGATGGTCCATTCATGAGCAGGACATATGTACCAATTCCACACCATGGTTGGAAGAAGTTATTTGTAGTTTCTGTCAGCACCCCGCTTGTTAATGGCACCTCTTTTAGCTGTCTTGGGAAGACTGTGAAGGACAGACCAAACAAGAACCTCATCCTCCACTTCTCCACTGCTCCTGCCCCTCCCCCTTGGCTGAGTCCATTTGCAATGGGAGCTTGTTTTAACATTGCCTTATACATGCAATGTCTTGATTCTAATTTTTTTTTTTTTTGGCATTTTCTCAATTTTGGCTAGCCTGTGCAGCTCCCACTAACTACAAACTTGATCTGAAGAAGAAATGATTTGGCTACAAGCTGGATCACAAGTAAGTTGCACAAGTCTCTGGTGTCCCGGCTAGTGGAGGATTTCAGGATGAGAAAAACTGGATACAATGGGAAGAGAAAGCAACTCAGGCCTGTGTGCTCAGCAAAGTCACCAGAATGGGAATGTAGGACTTAGCCGCTCCCTCGCTTAGTCAGTCCTTACAAGAAGAACATACCCACAATCCAAGAAGACTGTCTTAACAAGTGGCACCAAGTCCTGGGAAATGAAGTAAAACCTCCAACCAGTGACTGGGATGAGTTTGCAGAGTCATTAAAGGTGTGTACACTAAAAACTGAACCCAGGTCCTGATTCCAGTAACAATGACCTATATTATAGTAAACATGAAGTCACTCCCTTAGAGAGGCTGGTCCAAAGATAGAAAATGAACATAATTGGAACCACCTGGATGATGAGGGGGACCATGAGGAGATGAAGGTTCATTTCGGCCTCCCAGCAAGCCAGACACAGGTTTCTGTCCCAGAAATGAAGTCATATTTATACTCTACCAAGAGGTGTTATAAAACACAGGAAACTCACATGTTATTATAGTCTTTTACCTAATATTGATGTTTGCCATGAGCCAAAATTCATAAAAATTCATGAATAAACAATTTAATAAGATTCCACTTCATGCGCTGTGCCTCAAATGGAGTCTTTCACTTATTTAAATGAAATGCACAGCAGTCATTCATATGTAGCACCTGCTACTTTATTTTATCTTAAGCCAGCTTCACAAGAGTATCTATTTAAAAATGCTTTGTTCTTCAGTTTGCCATTGTGTTTGAAAGAGTGAAAAAAAAAAAACTTACTACTTGCTCTTAGCTCTCTCTTAGGTGACCTTGACCTTCTACGAATCTAAATAAGAAAACATCTCTAATGAAAATAAACTCTTTTTTTTCCTACAAATCAGGTATTTTAAAAATTAAGCTAGTCTTTTAAAAATCTGTATTCTTTGCAAGTGACAACTGCCAATGTTTATTAAACTTGAAGAAATCGAAAGCCAGAAGACTATATATTAATGTGTGGCTATCAGAATATGCATCTATACCTGAGCCAAACTATTCAAACCCAGAATTTTATCATAGAGGTGTAAGAATGGAATACTGTTTGGTATTTGGTTGGATTTTGGATTGGATCTTTGATGAATTGATTCTCTTCCATGCAAGTGTTTGTCTTAGTTAGGGTTTTACTACTGTGAACAGACACCATGACCAAGGCAACTCTTATAAGGACAATATTTAATTGGGGCTGGCTTACAGGTTCAGAGGTTCAGTCCATTATCATCAATGCAAGGGCATGGCAGCATCCAGGCAGGCATAGTGTAGGCAGAGCTAAGAGTTCAACATCTTCATGTGAAGGCTGCTAGTGAAAGACTGACTTCCCAGGCAGCTAGGGTGAGGGTCTTAAGCCTAACCCACAGTGATGCACCTACACCAACAAGGTCATACCTTCTAATAGTGCTACTCCCTGGGTCAAGCATATACAAACCATCACAGTGTTTTAAGTAATTTTCCCATTAGAAAGAATGTAAGTTAAGTAATATCCTACTCTGAGTTGTGAGTTTGAAGCAGCGTACTATTAAGTTATGGGTACAATCATACTGCAAATAAAAGGGAGACCTGTGCTCAAGCTGTACCATTTTCTCCTAAAAACAAAAAACAAACAAACAAAAAAAAACTTCAGTCTCTGAAGCATAGAAAGAATTTGATGCATCATCCAAAGTACTTCCTAAAACAGTATTTCATATCTTAATACCCATAGGAGAAACATAGGTCAAACTCTAACTCTCTCTCTCTCTCTCTCTCTCTCTCTCTCTCTCTCTCTCTCTCTTCTCCATCCAATCGATTAAGTACTCAAATATTTCCTATACTTATAACTGTGATGTTATTTGTTAGTTCTGACACATTTTACTAAAGGTGGTTTTTTTCTAAGCATTTAAAAAGTACTTTTCGCTGTTTTAATTTTTCATTTTGAGATACCATTACCCAGGTTGGCCTCAAACTCTTGGGTTCAATTGATCCTTTTGTTTCATTTTTCTGAGTACCTGTGACTAGAGGTACTTGCTTATGCCCAGCTGAAATATCTTGAAAACCATGTTCCTTGGAAATGGATCATCAAGCCTTCCTTGAGGTCTACTGTGGTGGTGATTGTGGTTGAGACAGGACTGCACTATGTAACTGTGGCTATCCTGGAACTCACAGATATTTGCCTGCTTCTGCCTCGTGAGTAACTACAAAGGTACTACTCCGATCAGTAGAGTTCTGTGTTTAAAGAATATACCTCCGGAAATATGCCAAAATGTGTCCAGGATCACTTTGACATAAATTTGTGGAGTGGCAGGGGAAAGTTTGCTCCATCTTGACTCAGCTGGAACCATCTCTGCTTTAACTTGAAACTAAACACCCTTTTCCTACCCACACTATGAAGATTCCCATGAAAAAGTCCCCAACCCAGTCCTAGAAACATTAAGACAAGACAACCCAGCTAAATGCTGATGTTTGCTTCTGTTAAACTGCTTGCTTGCTGTACTTCCCCTGCAACTAACTGCCCTTGAAAGTTCCCTAGAGAAAGCAGTTGGTGCTGCTCTATAACAACTGTTTCTCTCCAGGTAGCTGCTAGCCAGCTAATTCAGACTTCGGCCCTGCTGAGTGGTCTTTGGGTCTTGACCCCACAATAATAATATGAGAATTTTATCCCGAGCATACTGGGCAAGTAAATTCTACACCAAGCCAGAGAGGTAGTTTGTTGAACCATTTCAAGGAGGAACTTTGTCTACCTCCGGTGATTTCTCTGGTTTATTCAAGCATTTGGAAGCTCAGGGAATAAGTGTCCTCCTTTAGGGTAGATCTTCCCACTTCAAGTGGCCAAGGTATTTCTTCAACAAGTCAAGATTTTTCCTCACAGACATGCACAGGGATTAACCAAATTTAAAGATGTAACTAGTTTATCTCATAGGTAATTCCAGATCCTATCCAGTTGCAACACTCCTAACCTTCACAGATAAATACCTTATGTTTTCTCTGAACTTGGAGTGTGGTTGGGTGAGCAAGAGGGGTGGGAGGCGAGGGGGAGGGGAAGGGCAGGAGAAAAGGGAACAGGAAGGGGGAGGGGAAAGAGGGAGAGGGAGAGAGAGACAGACAGACAGAGAGAGAGAGAGAGAGAGAGAACTAGAAAGGGGATCTGAGAAGGAAACTGTACTGCATTAGAAAACAGAAAACGCACTGCAGCTGTTCTGCTAGCTGTTCTCAACCTTTCTAGTTCCTTCAAAACTGGACCACAGCCGTTGGATGGGACCACCCATGTTCAGTGTGGATCTTACTCCTCTCAGTTAATCCCTCCCTAAAATGCTCTCACAGATCTGCCTTTTGTGTGTTTCTAGATGTTTCTAAAGTCAGTTACAGTGGCCATGAACATTAACATTATACATGTTACATTTTTACTTTTTAATAGTAGTTTAAAGCTGGGAGGTGGTAGTGTGTGCCTTTAATATCCCAGCACTCGGGAGGCAGAGAAGGTCAGATCACTGTGAGTTTGAGACCAACCTGTTCTACAGTGCGAGTTCCAGGACAGCCAGGGCTATACAGAAAGACCCTTTCTCAAAACAAAACAAAACAAAACAAAACAAAACAAAAGAAACAAAAAACAAAACCAAAGAATAATAACACCAAGAACAACAATAAATACAGTTTAAAGCCAGAAAGTACAGTGCAATTGTGTTCCATCATTATTCAAGCTGTCAGAAATAACTATCTCTGAGCATTTAGGTATTTCTAAAAAAAAAAAAAAAAAAAAGCTAAAATTAGACTCAAAATCCATTCAGTAGTTGCCGTTAACCTTCAAGGGATCTGAAACTTTTCAGCATCCACGTTTAGCTGCTGAGACTGTTCAGACCACAGCAAACAAAACTGTGTCTCACTGAATCTCTAGTCATTCTAGGTAGTCGAGGCTCTCACACTCTGTGACAATGGATTTTATAGTTCAGTGAATTGTCTGTCCACACATATAATGCACTTAATCAATGGCCAGAATTAATAAACAAGAAGCAGAAAGAAGAGAGAGGAAGGAACAAGCACTTCGCTTAAAGGATAATTCAGATTATTATCCATTCTTTTAGCTGTGCTTCCCAGGATCAAAAGACGTGATACTATGTAGTGAAGCTACAGAAAGAAATTCTATTTTTTACTGCAAACGCATACAAAACTACATTTGATATGTACCATGTGACAACATAAACTTTCCCATATGTAAAAAATACAATACCTAGTTATTCTGTGGAAAACAACCATATCCAGATATCTATACTCATATTGATTGCCTAACTGTCTAAAGCAGTCATGCGTATTCTCAGAGCAATCACAGACAGCATTCATTTCTGTATAAATTCCAACTGCATAGCATAAACCTTTCACATCAGTGATATAAAAGAAAAAAAATATTTCTTGTACCAACTGTGTGAACTGATTACACTAAAACATTTACCTGTAAGGACATGTTTAGTAAGCAATCTTTTAAGGGCACAGTTAATTTTTATTAGTATTTATTAAGCCCCTGCAATATACTGCATACTGACAATAAAACACAGTATAACTTAGTCTATTCCAAGTAAGAATGCATTATTTTCACCATCTCATCGGATAGCCAACTATTTAGTACTAAATAGATGTTGAGGAAAACATTCTCACAGGGCCAATCTAAGTGTCATCTCGGGAAACTCATGACCACTCAGATTCACTTGTGGGCACGGGATTGGAAGGCTTGGTTTCATGTAGCCATGCATCTTGGGATTCAGGCTGAGTTCCATTCTTTAAGTTGTAGTATTTCATCTTACTCTCACGTGTTCACCTGTACCTCTCTGATGAAAATACTTAAAGCCGTTAAAGTTAAAGGCAGAGTACACATTACTTCTTTGCACTATCTTTGAAAATCTTGTAATGTTAAACAACATAATTCTAAAATTTTTGAAATTTATTGAAAAGAAAACTAAGTGTTGGATAGTGAGCTTTCACAGAGGACATCCTAGGACATTTAAGAACATCAAACGCTATTATCTTTTGTACTCAGTGTTTTCCTTACACCAAAATAGAAATGAGATTTTTTTTCTTAAAGGCAGTTCTCCTCTATTCCTTTGCAATAGATTCCTGAATCACAAGAATGGAAATATTTCCAAGGAGCTTATTCATGTCTGCCACACTGCTTCCAGTGTGATTGCAGAAGCCCCGTGACTTAGACCATACTCTTGTTTCGCCACACTGCAGCCTGTATTTCAGAATAGCTAACATTCTTGCCCCATATTTTGTTATTATAATACCAAAAATAGACCCATGTGTTTCCAACTGCCCATTGCAATCAAACACCATCTGGTGCCACTGGCTGGCTCAATCCCCGTTTCCACAAAGGAAACAAAGGTCCAGAGAGGCTGAATGGCTAGTGAATCACAAAGTCAACAGAATTCAAACCACCAGGCAGGCGTTCCTTATTCGATACCCCAAAGACGCATGTTTGTTTTCTTAATTCTGTAGACCCTAATTTTCAGCAAATTTTATATTTAGACTAAATATGAATCAATGAAACACTTTCAAACAAACAAATAGGTACAAACCAGTATAGATAGAGATATAATTACAAACCAGTGTAGATATAGTGTAGGAAAGATATAGCATTGAATACATTTCATTCTCTATGACTATGCACATGTCCTCAAATAAACAATATGTAGGAAAAAATCAAAGTAATAACTCTTTCTATAAAATGTGTATAAGATATGACAAAACTATTCTTAGGCAAACTCTTCATATATTTAAAATTACTTGATATGGAAAACAGAAATTACAAGCACTTTTTAAAAATGTAAAAAAAAAATTAAGGAGAACAAAAAATAAAACCAAGACTATAAATTGAGAAGAAATGTAGCTAAATAAACAAATGCAAAGTTGAGTTCGTTGAGGAAAATTTACTTTCGAAATTTATCATCTCTTACCTCCCTTAGAATTTATCGAAAAAATATAGATTTATGTAAATTTTGCTAAAGCTCCCTTTTGTCCCACATCGTTCCCTGACTACTTGAATGCTGAGGAGTCCAGTGTCACTGTCCTCCTAAAGGCTCATTCTCCACAGCAAGTTCAGAATATCCAGGAACCTGGGACGTGCTTATTTTGATTCTGTTTAGATTTTGTTTGTTTGTTTGGTTGGTTTTTGTTGTTTTATCTCAAACATTGTCCATAAACAATTGGTAATCCATCCAGTGCTTATTAAGTTTATCCAAGTGTTTGCTTCTTAACACCAATAAGTGAAATTATTTATTGATCTGGATAGCCAAGACTCAGCTGATTGGTCACATATGTATCTCCTACACTGTGGCTCTCTGCTGCCCCCTCTTGATTGTAGACAGAATTCCTTCAGACACTGGGACATGCTTTGAAGGCGGTCTAAGCTTTTAGTAACATAATCGTCAAGAATTTAAGTACTCCTAAACATCACACAGAGATAAATAAAATTGGTTCACTGTAAAAGCAACGTGTGTATGTTTCACTATGTCGTTTCAGAAATCAACTCCATTTCAGTTCAGTATTTTCTAGATTAACCTTGGTTTTCTTAAAAAAAAAAAAAAAAGTTTGATTTACTAAACCCTCCTCTTGTTCAATGATCCATGGCAGTTTTTTTTTTTAAATTCATAAACAGTTCTAAAACACTATAAAACTGAAAGTATGCATTTTCAGAGGGCATCTACCAGGACACTGTGTTGTGCTTCTTGGATCCGTGATCAAGAAAGGACTGAATGCACCCCATGAGCCAGGCGCAGTCTATGTGTGCACAGCCACCTTTTCAGTAAAGCCATGAAACTTCTAGAAACCTACGTTTGTGGTGAGTAAATGCCTGTGTGTGAAGGCCTACTCATCTTGCCACAGAGGCAACTCTAAAGGATCCTTGTTGCTCTACTGCACAGCAGGTAGGCAGGTGAGCCCGCGCGGCTGCCACCTCTGCCTGTGACCACTTTTTGTCCTTCCTCTCCCTGCCTCCGGTATAGATCCAAAGGTTCTCTTTTCGCCAGTATCTTCAAGCTAAGTTTTATCTCACAGTCTTTTGGGAGCCCCACACGTTGCAGCTATGAATGTAACCACATAAAACTGCTCACAAGCTCACAGGAACACAGGTAGAAAATAGTCCCTAAAACTATTTACTAGGGCCGAGGAGATGGCTAAGAAGATAGGAACATTTCATGCTCTTCATTTGAATTTCAAGCACCCACAACAGGTGGCTCATAACCCCCATAGCTCCAGCTCCAGGGGAATCCAACCCCTTCTTCTGGCCTCAGTCACTCACACATACCAGGTATACATCCACACAAAATATAAACATATACATAAAAAATGTTCATCGTTTACTTAGCTGTTCCATTTATCACCTACATTTTACTTTACTCGGGCTTAACAATGCCCATCCTATCATCATCAAGAGACTCAACAACAAAAGTTGTCCCCTGGGGAAGGTAATTTGGGACACAGAAATTGAAGAGAGACAATGTTTGGTGACCAAATAAAACCAATAGTCACCATTAATGGTGAGACTCCTACAAAAAGACTTCAAAAGGCAAGTTGTATACTGAAGTGGAAACGTAAGGGTTCTTTGGAAAATCTGTTGTGTTGGATAGTGTTTTGTTGGGGCAAACATGTGAAGGAACGCTTTGCTGAAGCAGACACAAGTGAAAGCAAACACGGGAAGAAATGTTTCACTGAAGTGGGCACAAATGAAAGGATCTTTCACTAAGGCAGACCCATGAAGAAACCTTTTGCTGAAGCAGAGAAGGGTAAAAGGATGTTTTGTTAAAGCAAGCGTGTGAAAGTACATGTGATGAAGGATTCTTTGTTAACAACATGCATGTATTGGTCTGCCTTTCATGCGCTATGAACTCCATTTGTCGTGACTCTATAGAGAGAAATGCAGCAAAAAACTTCTCAAAAGGTTCCACAGCTTCTTGCTGCTTCCTCAGATTCGGGCCAAGGGGCAGAGTGATGTCTGCTGATATACAGGCTCCTGTGGAATTTTGCTAAGACAGACTCTCCTGTGGAGGCAAGACTAGCGCTGAGGCAATACCCATGGAGGACATCTTTTCCACGACCTCTGGTGGGTAGTGGGCTAGAAGGGAAATTGAAATGTTTAAGAACCATCATTAAAGCTCTTGCTTTTGCTCTGTTCTCTCGTCCCTTTCTCCATCTCTCTTCATGTGCTCATGCATGGCCTCTCCTCCTCTACTTCTTTTCTCTTGTTGTCTTTTTCTCCTCTCTCTCTCTCTCTCTCTCTCTCCCTCCCTCCCTCCCTCCCTCCCTCCCTCCCTCCTTCTCTCTCTCTCTTTCTCTCTCTCTCTCTCTCTCTCTCTTAACTCCCCTCCCCATGCCCTGAATAAACTCTATTCTATACTAAAAAAAAAATCATTAAAAATAGGCTTAGAAAAATTAAAACTTAGAGCATACAAGTGACCCAAATGTCACAGAGTATAGACTTGTGGTTCTCACCCTTCCTAATGCTGAAACCCGTTAATACTCTTCCCCGTGTTGTGGTGACCCTCAACCACAAAAGTATTTTCATAGCTACTTCATAATTGTACTTTTGCTGCTGTTATGAATCGTATTGTCAATACCTGTAATGTAATGTCCCGTGTTAGGTGACCCGTTTGAAAATTCACCAAGGGTCATAACTCAGAGGCTGAGAAACACGCAGCTAAACCGAGGCCACTCCAGTGCTTATGACTGATTCTTGATACAACAGCAGCTGCAGTCGCTGTCCAATCCCCCAGCACTAGTCATCTGCTACCAGCTTCTATCTCCACACTTCAGCTCACAAACCCCAACATCTTCTGAGCCCACTGTCTTCTCATGGAGAGTTGGAAACACACTAACTGCTCTCTCATCCACTCTCTCAGGTTATTTGTCTGCTGTGTGCTTCCTGTACATACTAATTTCCACATTCCAGGTCAGTCCTCTCTCCTTTTGGCCCCTTGTATGTTAATCCTTTCGATTGAGTGGCTGAATCGTATATCTGGAGAGACAATTCACTTAACTACAAAATTCACTCTCTCAGAGTGTAGGGTCTTGACTCCCAGGAAAGGCTAGGGATTCGGTGAGGTACTGCTTTATTTGCAGTGATCTAAGCAGTGTCTGTGTCTCTGAGCTCAGCACGGCGCTCAGCAGCTGAATGTGGGTGCTGAAAGCACGCCAGCTGTAGATCCCTTGAGAGGTGATGTCAGTCTCACTAAATCCAAACTATTGGTATTTTTTTCATGCCTTAGTATTCCACGGGATTTATTGTTTTTGTTGCTGATCCATTCCTTATTAACCCAAACACGTGTCCTCTATCAGGAGTGGCTACACCTGCCTGTATTACCAATAGCCAGGGGGCTGATGAAGGAGGATCATTGCAAATCTGGGACCAGCTTCAGATCCATGGTGAAATCTGTCCTAATATTTTGATTGATGTCCAAAAACAAAAATAAATATAATTTTCTCTGTTCTATTTAAAATGACATCTAGCTCTTTTCTTCCCTGTTTATTGTATTTATTATTATTATTATTATTATTATTATTATTATTAATTATATCATCATCGTCATCATTATTTTTGTAATGCTGGGGATCAAACCTAGGTCCTCAGGCAAGCAGGTGAGAGTTCTAACATTGAATTACAACCTAATCCCTTTCATAGTCTGTTAAATACGTTAATTCATTTTATCCCTATTGTCTTACTCTGTTCTCAATAGAAATACAGAGGACCTAGATACCATACTTGGGGAAATCATATATTTTAAAAATAGAGTGTTTCCAAATCATGACTCATGAAATGTGACATATGTTTGTTTTATTTTGAAGAACAGAAAGTGTTGAATTTATATAAATTTGGGGAACATTGGATTAAACAATGTTAAGTATGCTTATTCCTGGTAGAATTTCTGAAAGGCTTTATAAAGTACTCCGTATTATGAATTTCTAATAGGAAATTACCAATCCTATCTGAGAAAGATTAACTTGAGACTGTTCTCATTTTTTTCATCAGTTTTTTTAACTCACATTTTATTTTTGAAATTAAGCATCTTTATAAATCAACATACAAAATACATATTTATATCGCCCCATATGACATCTAATACAAATGTAAATTGGATAATGTTTAAATCAAAGTAAATACACCTGTTCAAGTATTTATTATTTTATGGAACACTAAAAATAGTTTAATACACACACACACACACACACACACACACACACACACAGTACCAGCTGGGGATATGGTCTAACCAGTAAACTGCTCACTACACAAGAACAAGAATTTAAGTTCAGATCTCTGTAATCATGGACAAGCCAGAGCCAGTGGCAGAGACAGAAGGATCCATGAAGCTGACAGGAATATCAGCCCAGTCTAATTAATGAGTCATAAGTTTAGGAGAGACCTTGCCCCAAAGAATAAGGTGAAGAGAAATTGAGTAACAGCACTATAGCCTCCAGATGCACATGCACATGCATGCACCCACATGTACGTGTACCATACACACAAATACAGTCCACTGTGCAGCAGCAGATCAGAAAGTACTTTTCCTACCTGAACTGTAAGTCAGTGGCCATGTTTTCCCAGTCTTCCTGCATGCCTATTCTCCCAGTCCCTAGAGGCAACTAACTATCCCACCCTCCACCACAGCTGTCTCATATTCCATGCCCCAATGAGATTGGGAGGCATTTCTCCTTCTCTTTCTGGATTATTGCACTAAACATGCCATTCACTTCCATGTGTATGATAAATGACAGGGTTTGATTCCCCCTTCCCCGGGACTGTTCTATGCCAGGATTCTCCTGTTAACAAAGATAAATAGTAAATATTATTTCATTTGCTGAACTAGTTCCTCATAGGATATACCACTCACAGATTAAATCAAATTGTACCTTATAACAATCCAAATGTCAAGAACCGATGAAACTGACTGGTCGTTAAGATGTAAAGTGGGCTCTGGTTTCCAAAGAAGATACTAGATTTAAAAATTAGTGCCGGTGATCCAATCCAGATTCTCATTGATAGACATTTTCTCTCCCTTGGTGACATAGATATAGGCCAGATTAGACCAGATTTAAAGTAGGTAAAGGCGAGTTTATTAGGAGGCAGCTCTGGGGTAGGTTCACTGCTCTCACAAATGGAAGTGTCAGTAAAGTCATGCATCTGGGCTAAAGCAAGGCAGTTTTATAGATCTTAGGCAAGGAGTGATGACTGTCAGCCAGGAGCCAGGATTGTGCCCATACATGGTCAAAAACTGAGCCCCTGGCAGGCACTCTCGGATGGGTTGCTGGAAAAGCAGAGACACAGACCGATGACATGTTAACCCAGAGTTTTCCCCCAAGAAAGTAGGAGGAGTTTTCTCTGTGTGTGTGGGGTTGGGGGAAGAGGGGAAGATGGGGTTTCCAAGCTTCTCCAGGGCAAGACCAGGGGTTCCAGCCTAACACTCATGAAAGCTAAGCAGCACTCTTCCATGCAAACACACCCCCTAGTCTCCAACTCATATTCTTTAAGATATATACATATACACTTACACACACACACACACACACACACATATATATATTACATAAAATATATAATCTAAATATATGCATTCATTTTATATAATTTACTTAGTGTTTGTAAAGATAGCTTCACATGCTACTCGGGCCAGATCAGTGGCTCACGCCTACAGCCAGTGTCCCTCCCAGGAAGTCCACAGAAACCAAAGAAACAAGTGAGATTCTCACCCAAATACCCACCTAAGCTGGGAAAACCATGGGACCCAGCTGACACAGGGCACCCCACCCCCAACCCCCAGCTCCACCGTTCTTCCAGGCTTATTTCTCCCCTGGGCCATATAAACAGACAGGTACATGCTGACACCTACAGCCTGTGTGCATCCCAGGAGGTCTGCAGAAAACAAAAACACAGGAGAGATTCTCACTCAAATACCCATGCCAGCTGAGACAACCACCGGTCCTAGCTGATGAGGGACTCACCTCCTCCCCAACCACCACCCCCTGAGCTATACTATTCTTCCCACCCACTTCCTACCTAGGCCAGATCAATGGCCAGATACCCACTCACACACCACAGCCTGTCTGCCTTCTAAGAGGTCCAAAGTAACCAGGGACACAGCCTGCCTGCCTCCCAGGAGGTTCGTAGTAACCATGAACACAGGAGATCTGCTCTAACCAGAGACACAAGAGCCCACCCTAACCAGAGACAGCACTGGCTGCCTCCAAGGAGACTGGCTCTAGTCAGAGATACTTAGGCCAGTTAACACCAGAGATAACCAGATAGCCAGAGGCAACTGTGAGATCATAAGCAACAGAACCAAATGCAATCCCGCACGAGAACCCACTTCTCCCACATCAAGCCCTGGATACTCAAACACGCCTGAAAAGCAAGATAGTGACTTAAAATCCTCTTATGACAATATTTGTCTGTGTGTGTCTCTGTCTGCCTATGTTTCTATAAGTGTGTTGTGCATCTGTCTGTCTATGTGTCTATATGTGAGGTGTGTGTGTGTGTCTGATTGTATGTTCGTATATGTGTCTGTGTGTATGTACCTGTGGATGTGTTTCTCTCTGTGTGTATGTCTGTCTGTGTGTTTGTCTGCCTGTCTGTCTGTGTATTTGTGTGCATGTGTGTCTGCGTGTGTGTCTGCGTGTGTGTCTGTGTGTGTGTGTGTGTGTCATACATGTATTCTATCTGGGCTGTTTCAAGGTAGCAAAATACACAATCCCAAAAATATCACAAAGCGCATGGATTCCTTTGAGTTAAAGACAACTGAGAAGAAGGGGTTATAAGAACAGCTCTCTACCCTGCCTGTGCTGTCTATCTGGACAAAGATCTACAAAGATATCCTATTTCATCCCCACCAGGAAGGACAAAATGTAATTGCCAAAGTGCCTAGACTCTGAAAACCCCCACCCTTATCATGTTACCTTCCTTACTAAATGTTAGGTGAGGCCAGATTCTAATCAAACCTTTGAATTGGCCGAATCTGGATATTACTTTGTAGTGTGTTTGTGTGTGTGTGTGTGTGTGTGTGTGTGTGTGTGTGTGTGTGTGTGTGTGTATACATGCTAGGAAACATCTTTGTTTTTCTCTTACCGGCCTGCCTCTTTCGAGTTCAGTTTAGGACGGCATCAACCAGAGAATCTACAGTAGTGAGAAATCTTCTCACCCTACGCTGCATACCTCAAACTTTTTTAAAGCATTGGTGCACCTGGCATAGTTACAAAAATCATTTTTCTGTTTCATCCACATTAATTTGGACGTATGCAGGAGAAGCTCAATTTTTAATTAAGAACTATTATTCTTATATTTATAATTAAGAATTTTCATAAATTAATAGTTGTCTAGTTACTTTCAATTAATGCATATCAAAAATTCTTTAAAATTATGATTTCAAAACTGAGCATAATCATAAAATGAATTAGAGAATAACAAATGTTTTATATTCATATACTTTATGCCTAGCTTCTTTTCAAACATGAGGAAACTATGCATTAAAAAGTAGCAACTTGCCGGGCAGTGGTGGGGCACGCCTTTAATCCCAGCACTTGGGAGGCAGAGGCAGGCAGATTTCTGAGTTTGAGGCCAGCCTGGTCTACAGAGTGAGCTCCAGGACAGCCAGGGCTATACAGAGAAACCCTGTCTCAAAAACAAACAAACAAACAAACAAACAAACAAACGGCAGCAACTTACTGCAAATATAATTAATGAACACTGATTTTTAATCTCCAGGCTTCGGTTCATGAAGATTGTTAATAAATTCATTTAATCATATAGTTTGGAAACTAACCATTCATAGCTACAAGAAAAAGTAGTGCATAAATTTTTCTTTTGAATTAATTACAGGATTCTGGAAAGTTTCAAGTATCAAGCAAATGTTTCTGTATAGTTTTCGTTTTCCAGACATCTAGTTTTCATCTTGCCTGCACTATACACCATGTATATTTGTATGCGCATATATGCATATTTTTATACACTTTTTAAGAACAAATTCTCAACGTGATGCCTTTTACTCTTAAATATCTCACTGTATATTGAACTGAACATCAGAACCTGGCATTCACTGATGACTATAGTCACTGTGGCATTTTTGTTCAGAATCTTTTTAATCAGTCATACGACAAAGTTTATTTTTCATGAGTTCTTTCCTTTTTACACTCTAGGTTGTCTTTCCACAGTTAAGTGATGGAACCATGCATCTTATAAGTCAAAAGCAAGAACCGCTTCCTGATAGCATAGCCTGTAGCAAGAGATAATCTGGACACAGAACAATTGCAGACTGTATTGCTGTCGTGTGGGAGTTTTGTTTTTATTTATTTGTTTGTTTATTTATTCATTCATTCACTCATCTGAGAGAGTCTCATGTAAATAAGGATGGTTTTTAACTCAACTTCCTGCCTGTACCTCCCAAGGGCTAGAATTTTAGGTGTGTGCCGCTATGCTCAGCAATAATCTAAAACTTGAAATTGATTGAATATTTAAGACAATTTTGAGTGCCATCATGTTTACTATGGGAAGTATCTGGCTTATAACTACTCAAGAGAAGGAACTCCTCTTGTTCTCTCTCTCTCTCTCTCTCTCTCTCTCTCTCTCTCTCTCTCTCTCTCTCTCT
>NW_021604660.1:257668-348054 GCF_004785775.1 Grammomys surdaster
ATAGGGTTTCTCACTGAACCCAGAAGTCACTAGTTGGCTGACTCCTTGGCCACTCCTCTGGACACCAGCTGTGTTGTCTGTCCCCTACCACCCTCCCAACACTGCAGCTGTAGACAAAGGGTAACCTGCTTGGCCTTTTGGAAGATTCTAAATCTCATCTCTTTACCGATCAAGCAGTCACCCCTGGCAGAGAAGCAGGGTTTTAAATATATCAAAGACAGAAAGAAATCAACCGAGTCAACTTGTGAAATTGATTTCAGCATTAAATAAACTCCCTGGAGAGAGGAAAAGGAAGTGAGCTATTTGTAATGTGTAAGTGCCCTGAACAAAATGTGTTATTCTCACCTCTGCCTGTGATGATTTTACTAATGGTCTAAAGCTAATTCTTGGTCCTAAGACACACAGTTACAATCTATCTGGCTTTTCCCAGTTGTCTTAGGGATTTATTGCTGTGAAGAGACACCGTGACCAAAGCAACTCTTATAAGGACAACATTTAATCGGTGCTGGCTTATAGTTTCAGAAATTCAGTCCATTATCATTCCCGGAAGCATGGCAGCATCCAGGCAGACAAGGTGCTGGAGGAGTAGAGAGTTATACATCTTGATCCAAAGGCAACCAGGATAGACTGTCTTCTGCAAGAAGCCAGGAGGAGGGTCTCTTCCACACCTGGGCAGAGCTTAACCATAGGACCCACTTTCTCTAATTCTGTTTGTAGAGATAACAGCCCATGTGAGCATGTGGCGCTAGCAGTCTTGCCTTTCTCCCCCATCACCTCTACCTTGCTAAAAATGCAAAACAAAGCAAAAAACAAACAACAACAAGAAAAAAACCTTGTTAGGTTACATTTCTCAAGCTAGCCCCCAAGGTCTATTCCCTTATTTGGTCACTTCCTCCTCTTGAGGCAGACTACCAAGGTCTACTTCTCAAAGTATTGAAGTCCAGAAATCAAAATCCCGCTTTGGCTCACCTAATTAACATGCTCAATTAAAATTCAACACCTCATCTTAACACGGTGCTTTCCCTTGTATGTTTGTTTTCATAAAATCTCCAACCCCAATAAGCCCATGCAAGGAAAATGCAACTCAGTTATAAACTGCATGCCTATATTGGGCTGATATGCCTCTACGCCACTTTCTTCCCCAGATATAAATTTCCTTGCTACTTGCAGTTCCTCCATGCCATGTGCTTCTTCTCCACGTTCCTTCCAACTTCTCTTCCTCTGTCCTCTTCCGTCTCCTCCAACTCTTCCTCCTCCCCTTCTCTTCCTGTCTTCTCCAGAAAACACGCCTCCTCATTTTCACCCAGTGATTGACTGTTGTCTTTATCAGCCAATTAGAAAATTAAGGGAAAGTTCTCTACATATCTTTATAAGCTGCCATTTTCCTATAGGCCTTGTCAGTCTCCTCTCTATACAAAAGCAGTTCTTTGTCCAACAAGGGTAAATTCCCATCCTCCTTCTCCCTTATTGCGGCCCCCCCCCCCCCCATTTTCCTTTTTTTCGAGACAGAGTTTCTCTGTGTAGCCCTGGCTGTCCTGGAATGCCCTCTGTAGACCAGTCTGGCCTCGAACTCAGAAATCTGCCTGCCTCTGCCTCCCAAGTGCTAGGATTAAAGGCATGGGCCACCACTGCCTGGCTCCCCCCTTTTCTCATTCTCTGTCTTCTATCTTTGTGTGTTGTTCCCTACCCTTTGTCCCTCTAGGGCAAATAAATCTCCTTTGTGCTGAGAACTTGGTCTTGGGGGTCCTGAGTCAATACTGATCTGTTACAGTGCTCTTGGTAACAGCATTTGGGGCCTATGATATGCTGTATATTACAGAGCTCATTGCAGTCTTAGAGTCAGTCAAATGTGATACCATCTATACCTCCAAGGTTAGGATGGACTCCTAGGACTCTCGACACATCTTGTCAGGCAAACCCAGGGCTACCCTGTCCCAGTGGAGCAGCAACAGGGAAGCATGCCCTTCCAGGGCATGCCTTCTGAGGCAGCTGGCTTTATTCCTGATCTAAGATGAAAGAGTCACTGTAGCAAAGGTGAGCCTGTGAATCCCACATGTACCTCTCATCCGAGGATGGAGGAAGCTTCCAGATCAATTCTGGTATCCAGCAGTATCCACATTCAATTTTTGTCTCCACACTGCATCAGCAGTTCGGCAAACTTCCATCTATCTATCTATCTATCTATCTATCTATCTATCTATCTATCTATCTATGTATTTGTGTATTTATTTATTTACACAGCATTATTATTGATAACTGAGAAAGATAACAAGAATGATGTGTGTTTATTTTCTTTGTATCTAGTCTCCAACCTAGAAAAGTAGGTTAGGCTATTCACTGTAAAAGGAGTTTTAAAGAAGGGAAGTAAAAATCATCGCGTGGGACTGTTATGAAACATAGTGTTCAAAGTACTTGAGTGGTAACTAGGACTGAGCCAAAGGATAAGCAATTTGGTTGCTACATTTAGCAAATTTGAAAACAAACGACGAAAACCAGTTCAATTTAAATGTCCAATTCCCATGTGTTTTGATGTGTTGTTAAAGGAGGGTTTTATGATATAACCCAAATTGGCCTAGAATTCACTGTGTAACCTACGCTGGCTGGCTTTGAACTTGCAATCCTTCTGCCTTAGCCTCATGAGTAATAAAATTGCAGACATATAGCACCATTAATTGGCTATTTGTTGTCTTTATTAGCCAATTAGAAAATTAAGGGAAAGTTCTCTACATATCTTTATAAGCTGCCATTTTCCTATGGGCCTTGTCAGTCTCCTCTCTATACAAAAGCAATCCTTTGTCCACCAAGGGTAAATTCCCATCCTCCCCCCTTATTTCCTTCCCCCTTTTTCTCATTCTCTACCTTCCATATTTGTGTCTTGTTCCCTGCCCTTTGAATTTCCAATAATTTTAGGTGTTGAGATATTTATTATTTTAAGTACTATTATAAGTTGCATGGTGTATACTTACACTAAAGATTACCTATTATTCTAAATTTCAAAAATTGTTTTTTATCTAAATCATTAATAAATGTTGTGAACTACTGTTATGGGGTCGTGGAGTGGACAACTAGGTTAAAGATTCTATAATTCTAATTGATTAATTATAACTTTGTGATGTAGAGAGTTGGAAGTCATGGATTCACAACTGCATCATTAACTATATATTGTTAACTACAGATATATCTACGGCTACCTGTAGTTAACAGTCATTATTTCTCACCTCTGTGTCTGGTCTAACATACCTATGACTATCAAATAAAACAGTTTCAAATATACGAACTTAACAGACCATAGGCTTCTACCAGTCCGAAAGCTAAGATACCATTAAATAACATCTGAGACTCATAGCAGCCATCCCTCCCCCTTTGCTGGATAAACCATGTAACTGATGTTCTCGTCCCAGATTCAAAATGCCCTGATTTATGACTTTCCATGATGGAAAGTGTCATTCAGGAACAAACAGATCCATGTTCCCCAGTCATGGCCACTCGTATTTGGCTCAAAGGGAAACTGCTTCAGATGACAGTTATGTTGTGCACCAATAATGTAAATATATGTAATAGTGGGTAGCAGGTAACGGAAGTACAGCCAAAGGCAATGGAGGCGAGGGGATAAGGTGACTGCTTCCCTTGCTCTGGGGGAAAAAAATGTCTGCACCTACAAATTAAATGTAAGACGACAGAGGGGCTGCCTTGAAAAATAATTTAAATATTCTTGTTGGAGTAGGGGCCATAGCTCAGAGGTTAAAAACTCATTTCTAAGATGCTTCAGGTACCAAAACTCACCACCACCAAAAACTTGTTGAATTTTACAGTTGAAATGGAACAGCATCTAGTTTTACAGTTGAGTTTTACAGGTGAAATGGAACAGCATCAGCTCTCTTAGTTTGATAAAAAGTTAAGTATTAAAATTTATAGACAAGCATCTTTTACAAAGAGATCAGTTGTTGATCAAAAACAACAAGAATACCTTCCCCTCCTCCCTACAGAAACTGAGACAGATGGATCACAGCAAATTTGAGGCCAGTCTGAGCTATGAATGCAACCCTGTCTCAAAATGCCAAAAACCAAATAAAATAAATAAGTAAAGACCTCTTTGAGTTTCTTAAATTCAAAGATCGCTCACATCAAGTACTTAGGGTACACTATATCACTTCTTTGAAATTGCAGGCTAAATGGCACATATCAAACAATAGCTTAATCAAACAAATCCACTTTCTTAAACTTGGCTAATCTACGTTCTACCCATGAGAATGTGTAGTTTCGAGGTGAAGTTTGAACATCTATAAACTCTAAAGCTTTTATTTGAACCAGAACTACTAATGCAGAGATGAATGCTCACATATTCCGTGGCCTATTTTTAACAGAGCTGTTCCACCACTCTGCTCAGCTGCTCCACTTTCTCAAACAAAACATTGCCTTTATTTGTACAAAATTGTTCATAGTCATTGGCTAGCAGGAATAATGCCTACACAAATCTTCCGAGCCTTAGAATGCTTGCATTTTATAAAACCGACCTTCTGCCTGTAAATGCAACAGGAAGAGCAAGCTGTGAAAATAAAACCAATTATATTGTCAAATGGCAGGAGCCTGCAGAAGACAGTATTATTGAAGAAGCGTCGTAGAGCTCTTAAGGAACCAAAATCAATCCCTGTGCAGCTAAAAACAGGCCATGGACATTTTTAGAAAAGTGTCAGATGCGCCAAATTATTTTTTTTTTAACTTCAACTAAATTCTAAGTTAAAAGTCCCCTCAGAGTCTGAGGCGTAAATGACAAAGTATGCCTCCAGTGATGGTGTTATTTAAAATCACATGATGGATAAGGTGTTTCAATTAATTTATCAGTTACTCTCACTGAATAAAAGTATC
Source organism: Grammomys surdaster (assembly GCF_004785775.1). Classification (NCBI taxonomy): domain Eukaryota; kingdom Metazoa; phylum Chordata; class Mammalia; order Rodentia; family Muridae; genus Grammomys; species Grammomys surdaster. The sequence continues at coordinate 262,535 of NW_021604660.1, forward strand.
TCCTGTTAAAAAGAGTTAATTTTTCCCCTAAAACCTACCTTCTCCATCTCTTTAGTCCCACAGTAGGTCACAGTCATAATCCTCACATTGAGGACATTAAAGCAGCAGTATTGATATTAGTTCAAGGCTAGCCTTGGATCCCTAATGAGCTCCAGATCAGCCAGCCTGGGCTTCAGATAAAACCCCCTTCTCAAAACGAACAGGTAAAAAGGCATACATTTTGGATTATTTAATCCTATCATTTAGCGCTTCAAACCTTAAAACATGTTCCACAGAGAAACCCTGTCTCGAAAAAACAAACAAACAAAAACGTTTCTAAAACATAAAGAAAACAATTTTAATAAGCAACAACTTGTGGCAACTCCATCTTTCTACTTTTTAAGATTGTATTCTAAAAAGTATCACAGGTTCACCTTTTGTTCCTGGAACCCCATTTCCCCCACATATTTATAGATAACAAAGGTTTGCAGGTCCTATGCAATAAACACAGGGTTGTTGTTTTTAGTTTAGTATTATTTCATGACAATGCTGCACAGTTATTACTTCTGCTGAGAAAGAAAAGTATTATAGAATGTAAAACTTTGTCTTCTGTTACAATTCAGTTGAATATTGTTCTGTGTTAGGTTTTCTATTTTTTTTTTCATTACTGAGGTTTGGAATAGGAGGTATAAAAGAAATCCAGCATTTTCTCAATAGATGTCAGAGACAGCCTTTCTCCAGTGTTACTAAGCATCATAAAGCTTAGTGATAGCTATTCAATCAGAAATGTCAACATACTTGCTTAGGACTTTTGTCAGAGAAATAATAAGTGTCTAAGAAAATAAACGTGATTTCTTGGCTGTTATACCTTATAACCACCCCCTCAAAAAACTTATTTGAAAGACATCAGAAAGTTGGGACTTCAAAAAAAGTTTTCATTATAAGATTTATTTTAGAAAGGAGGAACAGGAATGTAGAAAGCCATTCAACCCCAAGCCCTTGTCCATTTATTTCTCCATACTATCAAATTCTTGTTTACATTCATCTAATTGAAAACTATATACAGCTTCTTGTATATCAGATGCCAGGTCTAGGAAATGTGCTGTTCCAAAGACCTTAGAGAAGCATCATCAAAGTACTCAGGTAACTCACAAATACATTTGGATGCCAATGCCTGGTGAATGGGTATCTTGGCATCAGTATCATCAAAGCTGGTTTCATGGGAACCAGGAGGCTGGGAACACAACTGAATTAAAGGTCAGTTTTTAAGAGAGCTTTCCCTGGTCACCAGCACACTTGGAATGGCTTCGGCATACTTAATTGAGGAGATTGAATGCTTGTTTAATAGATGGTCAGTCACTCCTCCCATACCTCCACTGTGCTTCTGGAAGCCAATTATCTTTAGACCTCTGGTACTCATTACTCCAAGCCAGTAAAAAGATGTAAAATCTTTTGTTAGGAATGGTATGCCTCTTCCACAATTTAAGAGAGCAAAATAAAGTTCAAAGTGTGGCTAGTTCCTTTCTTCTCCTACTACTATTGTGAAAGTTAGACTTGCAGAGACTTACTCGATAATGGTAGATGATCCCTGTATGCCCCTCTTCCTCAAATAAGAAACTGACTTAGCCTTCCATCCTCTCACTTGTCTTTTGAGAAAGTCCACAGCATGATTGCTACGGCTGCAATTGAGTTCACAGTAGAAAATACAGTAGCAAATCTCTGTGGCTCAGTTCATTGCACTGTTTTTCTGGTCTATCAAGTCAGTGTTCCAGAGCACATCCCCAAGACTCACATGGGAGCAGAGAATTAAGATTGAGTCCAATTTTACCAGTAGGGGAAAACCAGAAAAGGCTGCCTGGGTTAGGATTAGTTGTTTGCTTTTATGGATCATATTTTTGTTTTATGCCATTTACACAGATTAATTTCTGCATTTTAAATGAGGAGATGGGAAAGCCAATTAGTTCAGCCTGATAAAGCCTAGTGCTGATACAAGGAGCTAGCTTCCAGAGGTGGCATTGCTTTATCTGACCTGAAGACTTTCCTGAACAGCCTTAGGCATTTCTGACTTCCGATTGCTGCCTCTGGTTAACGGCAATGTGCTGACAAGATGTGCTTCACACATAGCCCTTTTCCTTCTCCCTCCACAGTCAAACAGCCTAGCAATTAATTGACAATCAAGCTGTGTACACTTTTTTTAAAAAGGAGCTGTTCTTAAGAGGAAGCAATTTTGCCGGGCGGTGGTGGCGCACGCCTTTAATCCCAGCACTTGGGTGGCAGAGGCAGGCAGATTTCTGAGTTCGAGGCCAGCCTGGTCTACAGAGTGAGTTCCAGGACAGCCAGGGCTATACAGAGAAACCCTGTCTCAAAAAACCAAAAAACCAAAAAAACAAACAAACAAAAACAAACCAAGAGGAAACAATTTCTATATGTACGTAATTCACTTTGGGTAGAGTCATATATGGGAGTTCATCAAATATCCAAATATCTAAGGCATTCATTCAAAATATCCATGTTAGTTTCCAAAAGTGTTCAGTGAGATGGAGAGTGGAAGGGTGCAGCCCAATGTGCAAGGCCCTGTGCTTGGTTTGAGCTACCACTTACAACCAAGGAATTCCTGTGAAGGCCTTTCTAATTCATGCGGTCTTTGATTTTGTCACTGACAGCATGGCCAAGAGATTTTCAGAGTGAATAATACACCAGAAAGTTGGTAACTACTCTTGTTTTTTTTTTTTCATGTTCTATGATGTAGAAGTAAACGTCATTTCAGAATGTCCAGTAGTTCACATTATAACTATCAGAACCTCAAAGGGCTGTAACTAACATTCCAAAGCAGAGTGGCACAGGGAAAGCCACGGGTCGATCCTTCAGTTCCCAGTTGACTTTCTTCTCCGTAGTATTGCTTTATAACCATATGCATTCAGAAAGCAAGCCTTGTAATTGGAAAGAACCATACCCATTTCTTGCAAAGGCAAGAGACACATGATCCAGGAATTGACCGGAAGTCCACCTTTGTAGGTAGGAGTCTGATCACTGAGAACATTCATTTCCCCCACCTCCATGCCAGCATCTGTTAGGGCTGACTGTGACTCTCATGCTAGAATTAGTCCTTCAGGATGCAAAGGATGCCTGTCCCACCCCCACAGCCCACACTTCCACATAGCGTGGTCTAGTATTCTTTTCATGGAGTCCTCTTTTTGTCACCCATTCCTCACTGACGCTTGCTGGTTTGTAAAGTAGAATCCACCAGATTCAAAATATCCTGCTCTAACTACTGATTGACATATAGATCATGAGTCTAGACTCTCACTGCCTGTATGGACCCTGTAGTGGTCTGGTAGGGAGATACCTGTAGCCTGAGGAGATGTTAAGGAACCATTGTGAATGAGAAAGGGCAGGAGCATTACCATGGTGTCAGGACCTGACAGTATGCTAGCTATCCTTGTAACTTAGAGGATGAAAACTCGCTGATCAAGATCTACTCAACACTGGAGCATCTCCACTAGTCCAGGTAGCCCCTGTGCTGATGGCTGAGCTACACCACGAAAAGCATGTCAGGATAAAATCTCATTTTCATCTACTTCATCTTCTCTCCTAAGCATCAGAGCTGCATGTGCTTTTCTGGCTTTGTTACTAATTTCAGATAGAGAATATTCCTGAGAGCCAAGTTCTATGTTGCAGCTCTGCTCTTCTCTTTGTTCTCAGTTATCCCATCACTCTCTTCTCTTGAACTGACTGACAGATGGACGGGTGAATATGTTCATGTCCTCTTATACCATAGTATTCATTTCTTATCTAATTTCTGTAGATTCCCAGAAATCGCGATAGAACTTGTCTTGAGTATTTTAGTGAGAAATTCAGCAGCAAACTGGTGTAAAAATAGTTCTCCAGCCAGAAGAGTTCACTCCCCACTGGCTGAGTGGTAGGTAATCAGTGAGAAAGGCTGAAGTCCCCAACAACACCCTGGCGACACGGTGTTCTGTAGTGGCATGTAACAGTGTACAAACTCTTCTCATATAGAAAAAGTGGAAAAATTTTCACAGACACAAAGAATAAACATCCATGAATGTCATCTTTTGTTTTCAACTGATACCAGGGATTTTTGTTTTGACATACACTTTGTAAACCAATCTTTCAGATACAGGGTGTTGTGGTTTTTCACTACTATGCTTCTTGTTCCTTCTGTCTTGATTACTGATGTTCCTTAGGGACTCTAATGCCTATTTTATGGAAAGTAGCCCCCATAGAACCAGATAAGAACTGTATCTAGACTCCTGGGGGACTTGCAGAAAATCATGTCACCCTGGAGAAATCCGTTGAAAACCTTTTTGTTTCTGAGCCTGTGATGACTGAAAGAAGTAACATTCTACTTTAGTGTACTAATTCTACATTAGTGTGTTATCTCAAAGTTAAACCTGCTTAAATCATCTTTTAATATTGAAATATACACAAGATATTGAAATATCTTTCAAGTGGAACTATTTTTTTGTCATTGGGGTAAATCTTCTTTTGACTATTTTTACATTTGCATTTTCATCTCAAAAGAATGTGAAACATGGAGATCATGAACCACTCCCCCAAACAGGGAGTAATTGGGACCTGCAGGGGTCCAGGAACTCCCTCAAGGCCAGTAGTTCGAGACCTTTCTGGTCTGCGCCTGTGCCTGGAGCAGTCCTAGGGTGTCAGCTTTGTACTCAATCCCCCAAAATCTAGAGGAGGCTGTACTCCCAGGAGCTTTAACACACCCAGGAGTGTAGGATGCTGAAGGAGCATGGTGGCTGCCAGAGTGACAGGTAAAGCGTGTTGATGCCAGGACAAAGAATGATGCTGACTTGGGAGCTTGATTAGTGCCCTGACAATGGTGACTGGGAAGCTGTATTGGACATATGTTCCTCACCCACCATTGCTTATCTATACCCCTGATGGGATAAGGTGCCTTGCCTCAAGTTTTTAGAGCTTGTGGAACAGAGAATCAAAAAGAGAAGTTATAATGACTCTTGTATTGTTCTTAAATGTGACCAGTTATTCAGACTCAATCATGGACTGGTCTAGAAATCAATCCAATATTGGAAATAACAGTCTTTATTTGGAAGTCTGGTTCTGGACATTTTCAGAGATATATATGGAAACTAGCTGCAGTTCTCTATGATGTTAGGTTAGCAAGAGATAAAGTTGAGGCAGGATCTGGATTTCAAACAGGTGTTAGTACATGTGTTAAGGCTCTTTTAATTGTCAAGTTAAAATTACTCATTTCTTCTACAGAATTTAATGTAAGTTGCATTGATTGTACACCTTCTAATTGTGATAGTGTGTTGAAATCCGCCATGCCAGTTATGGAGGTCTATCAACTAGATTTTGTTTCAGTGCCCTGAGTATCACAGAACCTTGGTATTCTAAAAATAGCTTGCAAGTACTGGAAGAAATGAGTCAGGCTTTAAGCAGAAGCAAGAAGGTAGTTGGCTTGATTATTGCTGGTATAACAGCTTTAATTACATTAATTGCTAGCACCACTGCTTCTGCAATTGCTTCAACACAAGAAGTTAAGACAGCTACTTTTGTTAATCATTTAGCAAAAAATATTACTAATGCGTTGAATATAGAAGATGATTTAGATAGACATTTGGAAAAACGGATTGTTGTTCTTTACCTTATTCAAATTATTGGAAAGAGGTTCAGAATTTAAGAGTAAGGAGTCATCTCGAGTGTCATGCCAAATACCATTGATTTCATGTTAGTTCTAAAATTTACAATGGAAGTCATTATAATTAGGGGAAAGTTTAAAGATACTTGCAGTGTATTTGGCATAATTCTAACACCTCTCTGGATGTTTTAACTTTACATAGTGAGCTTATGAATTTCAAGAATGCTGCTCTGATGAGTGTTGATTTGGTAGATACTGTTGATAAAATTACTCATGGCCTGAGGTCGGTACTTCTATTTTGGTCAAGCTTCAAGAATGACATATATAACTTGATCATGCTAGCCCTTTTTTTGTCCTGGGAATACTTTTATTCCTGCCTATTGTGTTAAAGCTTGTCTCTAAGAACATCAACATGTTGGCAGCCAAAGTACATGGTTGAACCTGAAAATGGACCCCCAAAAAATAGTTATTAAATTAACAGGCTGGCAAGCCAAGGACTGGTAAGATTCTAAACAGAGCCTTACCAACCTAAGACAGAAGTACATTGCTTTTGATAATGCGTATTCCATGACAGGTAAGGAAGGCATTCTTGTCAAAAAGGACCTAAGACAGGTTCAGTCTTGTTAAGGAAATAAAAAAGTGGGAGAGGTGGAGAGCTTTTGGGGCTGCTTGAATGGAATCTAACATTGGCCGAGGAGAATGAAATGGCCTGCTTGGCAGGAATGTGACATTGGCCAAGGACAAAGAAGTGGACTTCAGGCAGAAATCTGATATTAGGCTAGAACAAAGAAGTAATTTCAGGCAGGAATCTAAATCTTAGGCTAGAACAAAGGAGTAACTTCAGGCAGGAATCTAAATTTTAGGCTAGAACAAGGAAGTAGGCTTCAGACATGAAAATGACCTTGGGTTAGGACAGGGAAGGTTAGGGTCAGATACTTTGGTCATCCTGACAAGCCCTTAGAAACAGTGATCACGGGAGTGTTCATGGAATTTTGTTTATTGCCTTGTTTGTTCTTTGACTATTTGTGTTTATTGTTTTGCTTGTTCCTTGACTATTTGCATCTATTGTATTGTTAGTTCTTCAACCTAGAACTGACCTTAATACTTGCATGTAACTAAAATTGTATAAAAGCAAAAAGGAGGAGGGGGGAATAGGATGGGGGGTTCTAGGGAGGGAAAATGAGGAAAAGGGATTGTGCCCTTCCCCCAACCTTGAGCAGGCCTAAGAGATGAGACCTTGTTTACCACAATAGATCAAACAATAGGACTCTGGAGGTACCGCCTGGAGGCATTTCCTGCCCTTGGCAGAGGCAGTGCTTGCTTTGGCCTTGGCACTTTTCTGGCTGCCTGTAGCCTGGTACACGAGCTGAGAAGAATAGACTGCCTGCTGAGCTTGCTTGAGACATCTCCGGCCCTCGATTAAGTATGGATTCCTCTCACCTCCAGCAGGATGGTTTCTGCTCACCCCCAGTGCTCACCCCCAGCCGGATGAAGCCAGAAGGAACTCTGGGGGTGGGGGTGGGTTACCCCCTTTAAATTGAAAGCTGAACATTAAAGCACTGAGCCTCGATCAGAAACCTTTGTCCTGACTTCATCTCTTCCCGCCCTCCTGTCCCTTCCCAGCCTCTCTTTCAGGTGAACCCAGTCGACTATGGCCGACGGCCCACAACAGAATGGCGCCGAACGTGGGGCCTGAACAAGAGAGACCAGCTGAGGAATGCTGTCTTGGGTAGAGCTCTACAGAAAACGGAACAAGGAGAGTGTCCCGCACACTTGGTAAGCAGCAAACAATTTTTGATACTAGCGCTAGTTATGGTTATTTGAAGGCTGTGTTTGCAGGAAGTGTGTTTTGGGGGATGCAGTCTAGGTGAATGAGGTATTGACCCGGTGCCGATTTTGCCTAGGAGGTGACAGCAAATTATAGGTCAGGAGAATTCTAAATAGGCATTGCCCGAAGTCTAAGAGCTGCTTTAGGCGGGAAGAGCAGGGTTAGAAGGAATTGGAAAACTAAGAAAGCAGGGCACTGAGGTGTTACAATAGCTGCCTGCTACATCTCCAATGAACGAGATGAAAAGTTACATCTTGAATACGAGAGAGAGAGAAAGGGTTTCAGAAAAAAAACAGTTGTCCTCTCTCTGAGCTGTGTCAGCAGAAAGGAATGAAAAGGCTATTTCAGAGCTCATCTAGAAAAAGAAAAAAATTCGGGAGACGTCCTGAATTTCTCTGTAGCTCTTAGATGTCCTTCTTTGTTGTCTGTCCTTGATGCGCGCCAATGTCCACGTGTGTCAATTGTTTGCTTTTTGTTCCATTGTCTAAATTTTTGTTCTATGTGTCATGTTCAAAACACAAAAATGGTTAAAACTGCTTGTTCCAACCCTTGGTCTAGTTTAACTTTGTTTTAAAGACAGTCTTAATGTGCACAGATATGTTGCCTGTAGCTAAGAGTTGAGCTGAGCTGGAAAAGCCTTTTCAGAAATTGATTGTTTGCATAAGCTGATCTTAAAGGGACCAGCAGCATTTTGGATTCTATAAGGAAGCTGAGAGTTGTTTGTCTCAGAAAAATCTCTGTGACAAGGTGTCTTTATCTTGAAATTGCAACTAGAAAGAGTAAGAAATTTTGTTTGGTCTAAATATATAAGATGCATAGCCACTTTATTGTTGTTTCTGATTGGTTTTAAAAGTATAAAAATGTTCTACATGTCTTGGTTATAGATTATTTGGCTTATAAATTATTGGATGTGATTAGAAATTTACAACTTTGGTAACAGAAAGTTGGCATAAAACTAACTCAAGGTTAGAGTCATTCAGAAACCAAATGTATAAAAAATAAGATTTTAAAACAATATCTCTTCAATGAGATAGTAAAAGCTGCTTCATGCATTCATATATAAGAATTGGCAGCAAAACTTTGTAACATAAAGGTAATTTATTTGGTGTTGATTTTAGAGAAAATAGATTGTTTACATTGCTTTTGCTTTTGGTTTTGCTTCTCAAAATTGTGGTTATACTCTAATGTTACAAAAGAAATTTAAAAATTTAGTTAAACTGCCAGTTTTCCATTGGCTACAGTTGGCAGTTCTAATCTTGAGTTTGGGAATTTTTGATTCGCCCATGTTTATAGAAAAGGAGACAACAGGTAGAGTTAAATAAAAATATTTAAAACAAGTTGTGATACAGTGCTGGCCTGCAGGAAGGATAATCTTTGCACCTGGCCTCCAAAAAACAGTCCGAGATTAAGAACATTTACATTTAAATTAAGACAATGCAGACTGGGCTCCCACAGAAGCTTGAGTGAGACATTTCTTTTGTTTTGGTCTTCATGACCAGCCCCTAAAAAGGTGTTTTCCGGAGGAATTTGTTGATTGCCTTGCTTGTTCCTTGTGGGGGAGGTATCAGCCTCAGGCCCAAAATTCACAACAGCTTATGGGCCAGGAGTTGTTATTATGTTGGAGGAATTAAAATTATGCTTGCTTCCCTCCATGGCATTGTAACTACTGCCGGCAAAGGAATTCCTCAACTTGTTTTGGGTCCTTCCTTCCAAATTTGTTGAGAATGATAGAAGACAAGATGGCTTTGGTTCCTCTGATGTGTAATAGGTCCTATCGGTAGCAAGAGACCTAATCTTAAATTAATAATTGAAGGAAAAAGGTTTTAAAGGATTAATAGATACTGGGGCTATTTAACAATTATTAGAGGACAAGATTGCCTTCAGCTTGCCTTTTATCTGATACTCTCACTCAGCTAAAAGGAGTTGGTTATTCAATTAATCCAAAAACAAAGTTCAAATTTAAGATTTATGAAACTAATGGGGCATTACAGCCTGTCTTGCCTACTTCAGTTGCCATTCTAGTAAATACATATAGAATTATTATAGATTTAAAAGATTGTTTTTATTGTTCCTTTACATCCTGGTAAAGGTGGTTAGGTTTAAGTTCAATGAATTTACTTGTGATTTTTGAGAGCCCATGAAGCGATATCATTAAAAAGTTTGCCTCAAAGAATGATTAATAGTCTTATAAGAATTTGTTGTTGCTTTAATACAAAAGTTAAGCATTTAAACCTCCAAGTGTATATTATTCATTGCATATTTTGTTGGCTGATCTCTCTAAAGGAGTTTTTCGATATGCCTTTGCTCTAATACAATGAGCTTTAAAATTTTAGATTCCTTGTCGTTCCAGAAAAGCTTCAAAGTCAATATCTTTTCAATATTTGGAAACTCAATTATATCTTAAACAGATTGTGACACAGAAAATTCCAATAAGAATGGATAATTGGGGCTAGAGAGATGGTTCCACCTTTAAAGGTTAGACTCACAACTAAAAATATTAGAGTTCAATTCCCAGCAACCACATGGTGACTCACAACCATTTGTAGTGGGATCTAGTGCCCTCTTCTGGCTTGCAGGCCTACATACAAAAAATGGTTTACGTTTAATGATTCTCAAAAGTTGTTAAGAGATATTAATTGGCTAAAACCTCATCTTAAGTTTACCATAGGAGAACTTGAACCTCTGTTTGATATTCTCAAGGGGGATACAAATCCTAATTCCCCTCGACAGTTAACTGATGAGGGATAGATAGCTTTGTAAAAGTATAGAGTAAGCTGTTAGTTATCAAAAGATAAATCATATAGACTATGATAAATTGTTGGCTGTTTGCATTATTACGACTCATGTGCTCACAACAGCCCTTTGGCAAAAGAAACCATTTATGTGGATTCATCCTTCATCTATGAGTAAAGTTTGAACATCCTATTGTGAAACTATTACAGTGTTAATAGAGGATTGTAAGATAGAATCCTGAAAGTATTTTGGATGAAATGTTTATTCTTTACTCCAAATAGAAATTAAGTTGGTTATTGGAGAATAATGATATTTGGCCTATTACATGGCAAAGTTTTTCGACAAATTTGAAAATCATTATTCATAAGACAAGTTGTTAACAGTTGTTCTCTATGCATGCTTTTGTATTTCCTATAAATTTGCATGCAGCCTGTAGAAAAAATATTTACTATATTTACAGATGCCTCATCTATTGATTAGAGAGTATATGTAATTATATCACATGTTCATTTTCTTGAATTTTCCCCTGCTTCAGGACAAATAATTAAACTATGAGCTGTAACCACTGTTTGAAATGCTGAAAAATCAAGCTTTAAATTTGTATGCTCATAGCCAGTATATGGCTTATGGTTTATAATTGCTTGAAATTGTTCCTTTTTTTTTTTAAAGATATTCCTAATTCTCAAATTTTACAGTTATCTATAGAAATACAGCTTAATTTAAGAAACATGCACTGTTTCTTTATAAGACATTTAAGTGCTCATTGGATTGCCAGGACCCCAGGACAATGTCAGAGCAGATTTGTATACCAGTAAAATTATAGACCTTATAGAAGCAATTGGACATACAATCTTATTCTTTATATCATCAAAATAATAATATCTTGAGACAATAATTTGAAATTTCTGAGAGGTGTACAAGTTAAATTGCAAAAACTTGTTCTCAGTGTCCTCAATTTTCATAATGGTGTTAAGCCTTGAAGACTTATACGTGATCAATTATGGCAAATAGATGTTACTCATTTTTGATTTTAGAAAATTAAAATATGTACATGTGACTTGATACCCTTTTAGGCCTTTTAGTTGCAACTGCTTTAACAAGTAAAGCAAATAAAAATTATAATTAGTTTTGCCTACATTATTTTTCTATGCTTGGTGTTCCATATCAGATTATAGACAATGGAACTGGCTATTATAGTTAAAACATTTGAGATGGTATGTTGACAATTTAATATTATTATTAATCCTGAGATTCCTTATCCTCAAGGACAAGGAATTGTGAAAGAGAGATTATGCAACTTTAAAATAATAATGTTAACTCTCTTAAAATGTGGGAAGAACAGCTACTGATGCTTCTTCCCTGGTTTTACAAGTAACTCTGAAAAATTGGCTTTTAAAAACTAAAAAGGGGGAATTATACCCCCCAGGGTCACCAAAAGTACACCTTGCTTTTGTCTTATTTTAAATTTTCTGCAAACTGATGCTAAGGGTCAGTCTGCAGTGGATCGCCACTGGCATCCTGTTACTTCCAGCTCATTTGCTGGTGCTAATACTTGGTGTGGTCCCAACCTTGTTTTAATTTGGGCCGTGGCTCAGTATGTATTTTTTTCAGAAAAAGAGAACAGAGCCCAATGGCTCCCTGAAAGATTGGTCTGTCAAGTGGACACAGATCTCGAGCCTAATAATTGTGATTCTGATCATGATGGCTCAAAATCCTTATCTGCCAGCAGATTTAACCTGGCATGTAGTCTCCATCAAAACTTGAAGCCAGCCACTATACATGGTGGCCAGACTTTGTGTCTAAATCCCTGTCAACCAGCAGTTGGATTAGACACTGGAACATTTCTGCTTCCAACCTTATTTTCTACATTGCTTGGATAAATCATGTTGCTTTTAACCTTTTAAACCTTGTGTCTCAAGCAGATAGGTTGCCTTCACACAGGATTGCTCTCAGCAAGCTCAGCTTTCATCGTGGCAGTTATACATCGCTATGAAGAATTGCAGCTAGTGCATGCCCACAGGTCCTTTGGTCTGAATGTGGTTTTGGTCTTATGGGAAAGAGTGTGCCATTGATGGCCGGTTAGTCAATGATGGGTAAGAGTGTCTTGAGCTCCTATAAATCTAAGACAGAGGCTTACATCAATATGCTATGTATGTTCCTCAATGACGGGTAATATAGGAGTAATATAGATGCCAACCTAAGACAGGCATGGTCGCCCGGCCACTCTGTACCCTAGATGGGATGAAATATTATACCCCATCCAGCTGCTGGCACTGCTCATATCTTATAAAACTAAAAAGGGGGAACTGTGCCCTTCCCCCAGCCTTGAGCAGGCCTAAGAGATGAGACCTTGTTTACCACAATAGACCAAACGATAGGACTCTGGAGGTATCGCCTGGAGGCATTTCCTGCCCTTGGCAGAGGCAGTGCTTGCTTTGGGCTTGGCACTTTTCTGGCTGCCTGTAGCCTGGTACACGAGCTGAGAAGAATAGACTGCCTGCTGAGCTTTCTTGAGACATCTCTGGCCCTCCTGAGCTTGCTTGAGACATCTCCGGCCCTCGATTAAGTATGGATTCCTCTCACCTCCAGCAGGATGGTTTCCACTCACCCCCAGTGCTCACCCCCAGCCAGATGAAGCCAGAAGGAACTCTGGGGGTGGGGGTGGGTTACCCCCTTTAAATTGAAAGCTGAACATTAAAGCATTGAGCCTCGATCAGAAACCTTTGTCCTGACTTCATCTCTTCCCGCCCTCCTGTCCCTTCCCAGCCTCTCTTTCAGGTGAACCCAGTCGACTGTGGCCGATGGCCCGCAACAAGGGATGACATCTGAAATGTAAATAAATAAAATGTCCAATAAAATACACACACACACACACACACACACACACACAAGAATGTGCAGCATGTATTTTGGAAATTTTGACAAATTATAATTATCATTTATTATACCACAGGATCTTTTATTACTTCTGTTGATAACCACGTATTAAACTACTTTTATTGCATGTTTATGTGGTTAAAAAATGAGAACAGCCTTTATGTTTGCCATTCATAACATGAAATTTACTTAGTGCTTTATCCTTTCCAAAACAGCGAAAATATATAAGACTTATTTACCTTTATTTCCAAGAGGCTTATAAATGAGCTGACTATAATATCCGGTGAATTTTCATTTATGTGCAAGTTAACAAAATGCATTTTAGTTTTTATTGAGCTATGTCTCCCAAGGGCTAAATGTGAATCACCGTACCCTGGCACTTGCCCTTGATAAATTAGTCTATTAATTTGAAACCAACCCTTGCTTTTTGTTTCTTTCCAAGAAGCTAGATTTTCTAGCTGTTTACTGCAGGAAGGATAATAGATTATTTCTCTTGAGCAGCAGAGTGAAAATTGTCAGATAAGATTCAACTGGAATAATTGTTACCGATGAGAAAGTAAAAGACAGAAATAGCTCTATTTGCCGACAGCTCACAGGTGGTGTGTGGGCTTTCGGAAACAGCAAAAATCATACTTTCTACTTGGAGGAAAACAGATTTGCTATGAAAATTTCTGAGAAATACAAAGATCGTAATCATTACAATCTTAATCATACCAATCTATATTTTCTGAGCTGTGCTGGTACTTTATAGCCATATCTATACAATTATTCATCAAACTTTTTTCAACAAATATATTCATTTGTATTTTGAAATGAAATATTGGCAATTTTAAAATCATCTGACCAAGACTTTTGAGTGTTTCAAAGTAAAGCATTTTTTTTCATTCATTCACCTCTCATTTTTTGCAAGTGTGTGGGGTGTGTGCATGTGTGTTAATGTGGGCATATGCACATGTGTATACAGATGCCTGTGCACATGTACATGGAAGTCATGGAAGTCATGGGTTGGCACAGGATAATTTCTTCAGTTACTCTCCATCTGATTTTTGGAAACAGGGTCTTTTATTGAACTTGTGTCTCCTTGATTTGGCTAGGCTGCTGAACACTGAGCTCCAGGAATCTTCCCATGTCTTCGCTACAGCACTGAGAAGGTTATAAACAACGTAGCCACTTTCTGCCTTTTACAAGGGTATTGGGGATCAAAGGGAGGTGGGGGTGCTTATACTTACCAAGCAGGTGCTTTACCAACTGAGCAATATATATGATTTATGTCTGAGTTTGTTTACTAAACACAAATGCATGTATTTGTTGTAAATGGCTTTAGAAAGTATAAAACATAATTATATAGATATGGCTGTAACACAGCAATTCAGCTTAGAAAACAGAGATTGGTGTGATTAAGAGTGTAATGATTAAAATCTTATATATCTCAGAGATTTTCATAGCAAATGTGTTTTCGATAAAGAAGAAAATGTGGTTTTTGATGCTTCCAGACGCCATGATAAGCATCGTAACCAAGAGGAGCTTGGGGAGGAAAGGGTTTATTTCAACTCGTAGATGATAGTCCATCATAAAGGGAAGTCAGAGTAGGAACTGAAGGCAGGAAATTGGAGGCAGAAATTGAAACAAAACCACAGAGGAACATTGTTTACTGTGGCTTGCAGCTTGTTTTCCTATATCACCTAGAAACACTTGCCCAAGGTTGGCACTCCCCACAAAGGACTCTGCCCTCCTACAACGGCCACTTACTAAGAAAGTGCCCCAGACTTGCCTACAGGCAGTCTGATGGAGGTAATCTCTCAATCAAGTTCCCTCTTTCAGATGGCTCTAGGGTTCTGTCCATTGTGTAACATAGTCCTAAGTTTTCTAACCTAAGGATAAAAACTGACAGTAACAGTAAGGGTCACTGTCTCCAAATTGAGTCTAGTTTATGATAAAGAATTAAAAATAACAACACAACAATGAAGCTTCTGTCACATAAAACCACACACCTATCATAGAACCTAAGTACTGAAACTTAATATTATTAATATTGGAGATGAGACAAGCACAAAAGCAAGCTGTTAGGTCTGGAAGAAGAAACGAAGCTCAGTTTTAGTGGATGAGTAGCTAGGTGTCCGTCACCAAGCCTGATGGTCTGAGTTCAGTACTTGGGACCAACATCATAGAGGGAGAGAGCCAGTTCTCTCAGGTTGTCCTTTGGCCTCCACGTACCTGCTGTGGCACATCTGCACACAAGTAAATAAATAAGTAAATAAATGTAGTAGTTACATAGCAGAGGGTTCCTCTGCAGAAATATCTGATAAAGCATAAAAAAAACCCCACAAAAACACAAAAATAGATGATTGGGAAATACATTAAAATTCACCAAGACAAAATGATGAAATCCAGAAATGCCATTCCCAGCCCCATTCCTGCCCTCATATAAAATAAAATAAAAACTTCTTTTTAGAGATAAGTGTCAAAGAAACTTGTTCTAAGCCTTTTCTTGGGAAACCTAAACCAAAACAGCACCTAATAAACTACAGCAAGCTATTAGGGGTAAACACTGAGCACATTTTGTGAATAAGAATATTAAAAGGAAGAAGACACTATCAGAAGAGAATATGAATGTTGTATGCAGTTGTTCCTTAGAAATGGCAAAATATTGTAAACAGGAGAATGAGGCAAACAGTGTAAGGATACAGACTCTTCGATAAAAATATTCAGAGCAAATGATACTTTAAGGAAATTAAGGAAAGCAGAAATAATAATAAATACACACCAAAGAAGTTGGACAATTACTTGTTTATTTTACCTTCAACAGAATAAATAAGGAAGCAATATAATAAAAGTCATAATTGAGAAATTTGACGTAAGCATAAATCTGAATACATCAAGAAAATAGTAGTTATATGCCAAGTAAACCTATTAAAAATTCAAGAAGAATCAATTAACAGTCTTCTCTCCATTATTGTGTAGGTATATGCCCTAGTTGAAACACTTTCCTCTTTCTTCTGGGAGGAGGGAACCCCACTGGTCTCTGGTAGTTGGAGAAACTTCCAAGGCCCATAAGCTCTTCCCCAAGGTTCCATAAGCAGTAAACAATTGTTGGTAAACACTTTGGCGTGGAAGCCAGAAAGACATGCAGAGGACTCCATTGATGCAGCTGATGGGAACCATCAGCCATGTAGGAGTGGGCTTACCAGTGATGTGGCTACCTGTGAGCTACCTGTGCTCCTCTCAGTAACTGCAGTAACACTCACTGATTCACAAGGTAGAGTTAGGTGAGTTGTTTCTTTGGTCTGTTGAGGCCTTCTCAGAGGTGAATGGATATTTTTTCATGTGTCCTGAGTACAAACCAGAAATCACATAGACTAGATTTTGGGTGTGGACTTGGGGTGGATTAGAATGAGAACAAGAAGAGTCAGGTAGGGGAAGGCACTGGGGAAGAGAATACTGGGAGAGATGACTGCAAATTTGGTGGGGGGGCATTTCAGGGGCAGTGTGGAAACCCAGTGCAGTGGAAACTCCCTGGAATCTTCGAGGGGGATCCTAGTGAAGACTCCTAGTGATGGAGGATACAGAGCCTGAACCGGGCATCTTCTGTAACCATGCCAGGCTTCCAGGGGTGGATCTGGTACATCAACCCAGCCACAAATCCTTTGACCTACAATTTGTCCTACCTGCAAGATGTGCTGAAGTAATGATGGAGCAGAGCTTGTGAGAGTGGTGAACAAATGACCGGTCCAACTTGAGGCTCAAGCCATGAGAGGCAGCCTATGCCTGACACTGCCAGGTTGGCCAGGAACCAGAAGCAAGATAGCCCAGAGACCTAGGATAGAATCAAACAGGACTGGCTGAAAAGAAACTGAACAAACAAACAAACAAACAAAAGCATACAAAAAGTAGAAAAGAATTTTATATATCATTGTGAGGAGCTAAAGAAATCTTAAGTGAATGTATACAGTGCAGATGAATTCCCGAGTAAATGAGTATTGTTTGACATGGTGTCATATAGTTTCTATTACCTTGGCAAAACACCATGACCAAAAACATCGTGGTGAGGAAAGGATTTATTTTGCTTAGATATATATTCATCACTGGAGACAATCAGGGCAGAAACTTGGAGACAGAAGCAGATGCAGAGGCCACAAAGAGCTGCTGCTTACTGACTTGCTCTCCATGGCTTGCTCAGCCTGCTTTCTTATAGCACCTAAGACAACCAGCTCAGGTGTGGTACCACCCACAAAGAACTGGGCTCTCTCACATAAATCACAATTTAAGAAAATGTTCTAAAGGCTTACCTGTAACTAGATCTTAAGGTGGCATTTTCTAAATTGACATTCTCTCTTCTCAGACATTCTATGCCCTGTCAAGTTGACATAGCCTGCACACATGGGCAATGTTACCAATGTCTCAGACCCATGGGAAATGGCAAAGCTTTTTTCCCAGCTCAGAGGGATGGCAAAACCTCCCTCTAGTGTTAGAATGTGAATGTTGACAGTCTGTACAAGCAGGAGTGCTTATGAATGATTGATGACTGTGTATAAAAACAGCTTCATCGTCCTGAATGGTTACAGTCTGAGATTGCTCACCTATAGACTCCTTCTCCTGAGTTTTGCTCAATCTTTCCTTCTGTGCTATACATCACAAACACAAGGAGAGTCCTGACTGTCACAGTAGACAGTACCATACCATTCGAGTGCACACAGCAAACCTGACAAAGCTTTTCTCCATAGTGTCTATGTATGTGTTCTTTCTCCATTCCTTCACACCCTTCCCCATGTCAGGTCAAATTCCAGCCATAGTGGATGAGATATAACATAATCTCTGAAGCAGTCATTACTCAATGAGACATTAGATTTAAATGTAATAGGGCACAGACTTAGTAGACCCCAAGATCTTAGCATAACTGACTCTTTGATGGATATGCCATTCAAGCTCTAAAACTCAACACATAAACAGTGCCACCTGCCAAAACTGAAACAAAGGCCTAATCCATCAAAGTCCATATAGTTCTTAGAAAGTCTCAAAATATACTAACCCTGCCTCTCTAGCTTCATTCTACTTCTGGCTAACTGTTCTTGTTAACCAGAATATGTTAACAAAAAAACATAGTATTTATGCTTAAAATATTGCTCTGAAAAAAATGTCAGCAATACATCAAGACTGCAAATACCCAATGGAATCATCACTGGCCAACTAATACTTTCTATTGACTTAAACCATGTCTGAGCAGCCTTCTCTGATGAATACCCCACAACACTAAAAGAGTAGAGAAAATATAATGTTAAAGATGTTTAATTCAGTCTTTTACATATCCAGTTTGTGAACTACCAACCAATTTGCAATAGTGTTAGGCACTGCTGGCTACTCATCTGAAAAGTCATCGGGTTTCCATCACTCCTGATGACCAATTGAGCTGCCAGCTATAATAGCTCCAGAAAGGTACTGCACAGTATGGCTCCTAATAAGAAAACATTGGACACATACTATTGACATTTCATTAATGCAAATATTTAAAAATAATGTATGTCACCAACTGTGTTAGTGGGCAATTCACTTATTTATTTTCCCTAGCATTGAATCAAAATGTTTTGGGAAGTAATAGTCTTTTGAAAACAGGATTAGTAGATATCATAGCATTTCAGCCTATGCAGGAGACATGTTTCAAATAGCTGAGTGTGTTTGATGACTCTTCTCACAATGCTGCACTTAGGTCCAAAGGGGGCTTTTGGTAGTATGGTTTGCTACTGTAGAAAGTAACTTCTCAAACTTAAAAATTATTAAGCAATTAAAATGTATAGTGTCACCTTGGCTAACAATTTACTCTCTAGCTTAAACAATCTTTACTGTTAAAAAAAAAAGGAAAATTAGTGCAAGTTAGCTTTGATACAATCAAAAAAATTTACTTCCTAGAAAAAGATTTCCTGTTTCATAACAATATGATATATTCTTATGACTCATCTTAATTATTGTGTAGATAAATGCTAACTTGCCCATTTTAGCACATTTAACCCGTATAATTTATATAGAACAGTATTTTGTTGTAGTTTTTCTTGTTGAGAAGACAATAATACATTTGTAAAATTCGTTTACGGAAGGACTAATGTCAAAATTAGAGAAGTCAGTTTCAAAGAAACCAGGATTGTGTTCTGGTATGATCCAAGGCTGTGCCTGCGTAAGAGTGCACATAAGAAAGCTATCAGAGCTTCCTATGTCAAGCTGGTGGTTTAAGAATTAACATGTGTGAATCCATCCCATGTGCAGTCACCAAAGGTAGACGCTGATGTGGATGTCAGGAAGTGTATGCTGACAGGAGCCTGATATAGCTGTCTACTTAGAGGTCTGCTAGAGTCTGACATATTCAGAGGTGGATGCTCACAGCTAACCATTGAACTGATCATGGGGTTCCCAATGGAGGAGTTAGAGAGAAGACTGAAGGAGATGAAGGGTTTGCAGCCCCATGAGGAAAGCAACAATACCAACCAACCAGAGCTCCCAGGGTCTAAACCACCAGCCTGGGAACACACAAGGAGGGATCCAAGGCTCCAGCTGTATATGTAGGGAAGGATGGGCTTGTCGAGCATAGGTGGGAGAGGAGATACTTGGTCCCGTGAAGGCTGCTGAATGCCCCAGTGTGGGGGAATTTGAGGGAGGGGAGATGAGAGTGGGTTGATGGGTGGAGGCACATCATCATAGAAGCAGGAGGAGGGGGGATTTGATAGGGGGTTTCTGGGTGGAGGGGGGAAATGGGGAAAGGGGATAACGTCTGAAATGTAAATAAAATATCCAATACAAAAATTTTTTTTAAAAAAGAACGAACATGTAACATGATTTTGGCACTGGGCATACATACAGAAAAATGTGGCAAGTGACAGACAGGAGGGGGAGGCTGCACCTGGGCAAAGCTTTCCTGACTGTGGAAGAAAGTTGTTGATGAGGAAGTAGTCCATTTTGTGTCTTTCAAAATTATAATGTTTTAGTTAGTCATTCTGCAACTATACTCTCACTGACATGAGATCAGCTATACATGTTTCTGTCTCCTCCTCTTCTTGAGTATGGGGTCTCAAGGTTAGGTAAGACATGATGAGATGAAATAAGAGGTGCACTAATTCATGTACTAAGTCTGTGCTCTAATTCTTCCTGTAATATAACTTTTTGTTCAATTAATGCTTTATTTCAAAATAAGTTTTTCGGTATGATTATCTTATATTTTGTAGAACTCTATATGAAGTCAATAAATATTTTTAAATTTTTAAATTGCATGTATCCATTTTCTTGAATGCATTTCTGCATGTGTCTGGGTATATGTACCATTAATTAGTACGTATAGAAGTCAGAAGACAACTTACAGTAGCTTAGCTGATTCTTTCTCTCCTTCATCTTGTATTTTAGGTTGTCATGGTGGCAAGAGGTTTTACCTGCTGCGCCATCTTGCTGGCATGAAATCATAAACACTTTGTTTAACTGCCATTAAGATGTAAACTGCTTTGGAAATTTCCTTAGCATTTTTTAAGTAGTCTCTCTCTTCTTAATTATTAGAAAATAGCATATTCAGCATTAGACACATGTTTGCATCTCAGCCTATGTCATCATTTATGTTGTGGTTATGCACTCTTTTTCTGAATTTAGGGAATGTTTTCCAGACATAATGAATTCTTGTAACATTTACTTCACTGGTGTAAAAACTATCTAGTTGTTGTGGAACACAATGACTTAGTCTTCAGCAAAAGAAAACTTGTGTGAAAGGAATATTGTTCCTTTGCTATTTTAATATTAAGATAAAATGAAGGTAAAATGGGGAATTTTGTAGCTTTGAAATTATATTTATTTTTGAGGATTATTATTATACAAACACACTGGAAAAAAAGCGCATCACAATGTGGTATCTTCAAATTCTAAGTTAATAGTGACCCCTATGGGTTATTACGTTCTAATCTCTGGATTATTCTTACAAAAATTAAATATTTAAATGTTTAAATTTAGGATTGAATTACTTTAGGAAGCATGCCACAGAATACTCATACGCCCTTTCACTTCTTAGGTCATACAACCCAAAACTATCTTTTTTTAAAAAAGGGATTTATTCATTTTCTTTTTTGTGTATGAGTATTTAGCCTATATGTTTATTTGTGAACCATGTGTGCACTTGATGCCTATGGAGGTCATATGTGGACACTAGGTTCCTGGATCTCAAGTTAGTTACAGATGGCTATAAACCAGTGTGTGGGTGCTGGGAGTCAAACCTGGAGGCTCTGCAAGAGCAAGAAATGCTCTTAACCACTGAGCCATCTCGGCAGAAACTATTTTCAGATTTTATTCAAATTGAGACATCTTATTTTTAGAAGCCAAGGTGTCTTTTCCTCTTTTTGTTTAGAATTATGGGATTATGCAGTATTTATTATAATTTCTATATAAAGTGGAACTTGGGCTGGAGAGATGCCTCAGCTATTAAAGGCTAAGCTCAAAACCAAAAGTAAATGGAACTTAATTTTCCTAAAAAATCTTTTATTTCCGGGGCTGGAGAGGTGGTTCAGTGGTTAAGAGCACTGACTGCTCTTCTAGAGGACCTGAGTTCAATTATCAGTAGCCAAATGGTGGCTCACAACCATCTGTAATGGGATCTGATGCCCTCTTCTTGTGTGTCTAAAGAGAGCATCAGTGTACTCATATACAGTGTTTAATTAATTAATTAATTAGTTTAATTAATTAATTAAAAAATCTTCCATTTCCATATTATTTCTTATGTTTATGGTGGTCAAATAGAAACAGCCCCTATAGGCATAGGCATAGGCACAGGGAGTGGCACTACTAGGATGTGTGTCCTGTCCTTGTTGAAATAGGTGTGGAGAAAGTGTGTTGCTTTGGTGGGCTTTGGGGTCTCAAATGTAAGCCAGACCCAGTGGCTTTCTCTGGCAATGAACTACCCTCTGAACTGTAAGCCACTCCCAATTAAATGCTTCCTTTCATAAGAGTCATAGTGTGTTTTATAGTGTCATGGTAGCTCTTCACAGCAATAGAACGTTGAGTCAGACAGACAGTCCATTTAAAACTTTCTTTTAGAGCTTATGAGAGATTGATATAAAGATGGATGGATTATAAAACCTAAGAAGAATAATGTTTATATTAAGTTTTTTAAGAATCTAATTCATGTACTAAGATTTTTTTTTTTAAAAAAAAAGCATTATTGTGGGGTTGGACAAGAAATTATTTTGGGTAAATATTCCTTCAACACTTAAACAACTGGCACACAAGAAGTTCACATTTCAGACGAAATTATTAGCTCCAGAAATGGGATATGGTAGCTTCACTCATACTGGGAAAACTGGTTAATATTGTTCTTTACAAATCTATTATTGAAATCTCTAAGCCGGGCAGTGGTGGCACATGCTTTTAATCCCAGCACTTGGGAGGCAGAGGCAGGCGGATTTCTGAGTTCGAGAGTTCGAGGCTAGCCTGGTCTACAGAGTGAGTTCCAAGATAGCCAGGGCTACACAGAGAAACCCTGTCTCGAAAAACCAAAAAAAAAAACCTTAAAAAAAGTTACAAATAAATCATGGATCTTCTTGCACACAGCAAAAGACACAAGTCTTAAATTTACAAATATCTGTCTTTCTCCATTAGCCTAATTGTAATCAATTATTCTTTGAGTCCCTAAAATTACTAGTATATGAATGTGTGCAGTTTCATTCTTTGACACCTAGGACATTCTTAGTACTGGAACTATTATCTCCTGCAATGAAAACATTAAGGGTAGTTTTCCTTCAACAGATTCTAAACCACTAATAAACAGTAGCAAGACTGTCCCGTTGATTTTATCATAATTAGGAGTGACTAATAATAATAACTTAAGAGTGGCTAATAATAGTGATGAGATTCAAGGTTGCTCACTAACTTGTCCAGTAGAAATAAAATCTCAATAAAATACTATATAGGCCGGGCGGTGGTGGCGCACGCCTTTAATCTCAGCACTTGGGAGGCAGAGGCAGGTGGATTTCTGAGTTCGAGGCCAGCCTGGTCTACAGAGTGAGTTCCAGGACCTTCTGTCTATGCTTTATTTGCTCCTTAACTACTTTGTTTATGACTTAAGACTGACCTTATTCTTTGAATGTACTTAGAATAATATAAAAGCAGACTGGGGAAAAATAAAACCAATTCAGCCTCAGAATTGTCTGAGGTCATGCTAACGCGTTGTCTAATTGCTTTTTTTCTTTTTAATCCCTGTTTCCTCCCTGGAGAACTATTCAATGACCGTTGGTCACCAAAGCATTCCCACCTTCTGGGGTGGGTGGGGTTACCAGCATATCACTGGTGGAATTTCTAGCTTACATCATACATGGATAGTTTAAACATTTAAGTGTGAAAACTAAAATTCAAGACTTAGAAGCAAATATACAAAGGAATATGTCTTCTAAATCTTGGGATTGGAAATAAGTTTTGAACAATAAATAAAGTCATGTAACTCAAAGGACAAATGTGCTAATTTTGACACTTGAAATGACTTAAAAATTTTGTCATAGTAGTGATTGAAGAGTGGTATTTTACAACATGAGGAAAAAAGTAAGCTTAGACCAAAGAATGACAGTTCCTCACTATATTTTTTTTCTAAAAGATTCATATTTAAAATTTATACAAGGCCATTCACAAATCGATAAAAATAGATAGTCCAACTGTAACTTTTTTAAAGACTTGAAAAGGAACATTATCTAGAAGAGTATATCTTATTATTCAGTAAGCAAAGCAAAGTTGTCAACATTATCAATGATCAAGAGTGTCAATGGACAGCATAAAGGGCTTCATTTTTCCATAGTAAATGTGATAAATTCATATTAACCAATAGCAGCGCAACACAAGTGGAGAAAGAGTGCTTTGAGAAAGCTAATTTTAAGTACAATTTGCAATGTGATTGAAGCAAACTGAAGCTATCACACACAGCACAGACTGTTGGCTGTACACTAGCTACCTTCATTTCTAACAAGAGAGAGGCACATAAATATAATCAGGAACAACTCTATTTGTAATGTTTTATTTCTTGAGGACAGAATGAGTCAATGGTCATATCATTTCTCATCTTACTATGCTTCTAAAATATTTTGAAAATGTTTATTTATTTTAGTAACATAATTTCCTCTTTTGATATGGCACATTTAAGTATCTAGTAGGCATCCATATGAATCATTTTGTGTGTGTAAAGTTCTTTCTTGAAAAAAAAAATGTCCACTGGGCAGTGGTGGCGCATGCCTTTAATCCCAGCACTTGGGAGGCATAGACAGGTGGATTTCTGAGTTCGAGGCCAGCCTGGCCTTACAGAGTGAGTTCCAGGACAGCAAGGTCTATACAGAGAAACCCTGCCTTGAATAACCAAAAAAAAAAAAAAAAATTCTGATGCCACCAGTCTCTACCCTGCTACCTCTCTCCTGGTACCACATAATTGCAGATTCTCCAAAATTTGTTCACAGAAGTCATGCTTTTTATAATTAACGTATCACTCTATTATTAGATATAACAAGCACTGTTCTCACATAAATTATTATACATCTGAGGAAAAGACATGACTGAGACCAGAAATTTCGACTGAATAGGAGGTCTCTACATGAGCAACAAATATTAAATGATATCTAGGTCTTCCTCCTAAGTGTATCAAATGTCTAGGAAGAAAACGTCAATTTTATAAGTTAGCTGATTATATCCATTCCACAGACATAGACAAGAAAATGTAAAGGAAAATGGAGACATCACGTGAGAAACTGACACAACCCATTGGGTGGAAGTTGTGTCCAACCTTGGTTGGGAAATCACAGACGTTAGTAGTTTTGGCAAGAAGAAAGTAGGGAAAATAGCTGTGTTGATTATCTATGGATTCCTGTATATGATGCTAGCATTTGTGTTTGTAAGGATGTATGTCATATAATTTAACCCTTACAATTCTATAGTTGATTTTCATATCTGTATAGTATTAATGAAGACACTAAGCTTTTGAGAAATCAAGTATCTTAGTAATGGTGTCTTGGTTTTCCTCCCCTCCTCTCTTCCTTCCTTCTTTCCTTCCTTCCTTCCTTCTGTTGTTGATACAGTAATAATATACTGTCATCAAAGAAGCTTAGAGAGCAAGGACTGATTTTAGCTCATAGCTCCAGGTTATAGCCCATCACAGCCCTGTTCACAATTAAGGCCATGTCAATTAGAGTAATCAGGATGATGCCACATAGGCGTGACCAGAGATGAATCTGGATTCTGTCAAGTTGACAATACTAACCATAACAACGACTGTCTTCACAGCTTATACTAAAAACAGAGTTTAATGCTTGGGTAAAAGAGAGTGTAGAGGTAACATTATCAACCAAAGGAGGTACAAAGTCATAGTCTCTATGTAATAGTCATTTGTCTTGAAATGTTGAGCTCCATCTTCAGGACTCCTTTAACTACAATGTTTCCCAGTGGTGATCATCTTCCATAAGTATCTTCAACTACAAATGAAATCACTGTACATTTTGTAGCTCTGTTTTGTTTTTAATTTTCAAGCTTTCTTAAAAAAATTTTTTTTATAGGCAGTGGTGGTGCATGCCTTTAATCCCAGCATTTGGGAGGGAGAGGCAGGCGGATTTCTGAGTTCAAGGCCAGCCTGGTCTACAGAGTGAGTTAGTTCCAGGACAGCCAGGACTACACAGTCTTGACAAACTAACAAAAATTTAATGTGTTTTTTTTTTAATTTCCAAATACTAGGGGGCTCATTCCAGAGACTGCAGATTGGTATGCTCAAAACACACCGATTATCTTTTGTTTGCAATTTCACCCTCAGTTTTTGGTCTGTGTTGGTTAATAGTTGTAGTTCTGCCATACTGATAAGGGTTACTCCACCCTTGTTCATGCTATTTTTGTCAATTTTAGGAGACATCTTTATTTCAAAATATTTATAGTAATGAGTATTTCAAAGTGATGTCTATGTGCCAAACCCTTCTCACAGAATATTTTCAGGGGCAAATTACAGAAAAATAAGAATCAACATTTTCCCATGGACATATTCCAAATATATGCATCAAAACAAGGATGTCAATCATATGACTGGACAGCTGTCAATAAAACTTCCATACTATAATGTCTTAACTAAGTGAAGCATTTTTTCACGCACAAACCATGTACTTGGAAAATCTTACTAGAAAAAAAAAGTTAAAATGTGCATCAATAGTAAACAAAAGTACCTAAAGGACTGTCTCGAAAAACAAAACAAAACACCTAAAGGACTAGACTTGGGGAAAATAATATGCATATGTGTGTACCAGTGAAACTTGTTCCACATAGTAGCTGCAGGCATAAAATGTGTATGTGAGTAGAACACCAACAAAAGAACACACAACTAGAAAGGGGACTTAAGCGGAAATGAGATGGCTAAATCCCAAGAAGAACCAATGTCTCAAAAAACAGTAACAGTCCAGAGCTCTTCTAACGTCCAAACTCAAGATAATGGTAAGCACGGGTCTTCCCTAACACAGTCTTCTGTACTTGGCGAAGTAAGGCCACTCCATGAAGAAGCCACAAATCTAATTTTTAGCACTGGTACCAGCAGTTCGCAAGGGTGAAGACCACACCCTGCCTCCCGGCGGGCGCACTGCGCACGCCCAGCAGCTGTCACCCGCGGCGAGGTCTGAGCGGAAGTGACGCACGCGAAGCTGAGGGGCGGGTGCGTCTGCGCCGGAAGTGC
This sequence comes from Grammomys surdaster, assembly GCF_004785775.1. NCBI lineage: Eukaryota > Metazoa > Chordata > Mammalia > Rodentia > Muridae > Grammomys > Grammomys surdaster. The sequence continues at coordinate 289,274 of NW_021604660.1, forward strand.
CTGTCAGACAGTAAATAAGCCCAGAAAAAGGAGGAAAGAAGCTGTCTCCATCTTGTCGGCACGCGCAGGGCTGGTGACGCGGCGGCAATGGGGAGCGTTCTGGGACTGTGCTCCGTGGCGAGCTGGGTAAGGTGGCCTGGGGTTCGCAGCCCGTGGGAGCTGAGTTTATCCGCCCTCTCTGGTCTGCGTCTCCGCCTCGGGGTTGGAGCCTAGTGAAGGCGAGGCCTGGCGGAGCGGGGCGTTTCCTGAGCAATGGCTTTCCCTCTGGTGTGAGCCTCGGCCGTCGCCGTTCCATCTCCTTCTTCCAGCGGGCACAGAGTCTCTCGTTGTCACCCCGATTCCGGCGACCTCGCACTGCGGCACTGTCATTCCCGGAGGCCTCTTTGTTCTGACACGCAGCCGCCAGGGAATCGGGCCCGTTATTTGGGACATCTTGACAAGTGTCGATATAGTCTTCTCTTTTTTTGTTTTCTTTAAATGCAGTAGTCTGAATTCCCTTCCTACCTACCTACCTTCTTCGGCTTAGGTCGCTTGGATTCTTATATTTCCAAATTTATGTTTGGAAAACGTGTTCAGGTCCGTGGTACTGAATTTTTTTTTTTTTTTTTTTTACGTAAAACATGAGCGTGCAATCTGAAAGTCGATGCTATCGGAAGGGTATGTTACATTTTCGTGAGACAGTACAATCCTCTTTAGAACACTCGCAAGATTTTGTAACCCAAGTGACACAGACGATCCCGTTCTCCAATAGACAAAACATCGGCAGTGCAGTTTATAATAAAAAGCTTCACTGCTTTGGGCGAAGTATTTGGATTCAAATTTTATTCTTTGGCCTATGATTTCTTTTTTGTTTGTTTGTTTGTTTGTTTGTTTGTTTTTCGAGACAGGGTTTCTCTGTATATACCTGGCTGTTCTGGAATTTACGTTGTAGCCCAGGCTGGCCTCAAACTCAGAAATCTGCCTGCCTTTGCTTCTCAAGTGCTGGGATTAAAGGCACGCGCCACCACTGCCTGGCTGGCCTATGATTTCTAAGTTTAAGTCGTAACAATTTTTTGACTAACCAAATCGTCCCATTGCATATATGTAAATGTACTGGCTAGTTTGTATGCCTTATCTCTTGAAATATGCTTTGGTATGATTTGAATTATAAAGGCTTAGTTTTTATCCAATACTGTGTGGAAGTCCAACGATCTATTCCCTTATGTTTTTCTATCTGCAGTTGGATATGGATACTTGACCTCAGAGATTAAGGGAGTCTAATTGAGTCAGTTGACCCTTCTATACAGAATGCAAAATTTAGTGTAGTAAAAAGTAACAAGTAGGAGCTGGGGAGATCATTCAGCTTGTTGCTCTTGCTGGGTTTTGGAGTCTAGTTCCAAGCACCCACACATTCCATTCGGCAGTTCACAACTGCTTGTAACTTCAGCTCCAGGAAGTCTGACACCCCCTTCTCTCCACTAACATTGGCTCCCATGGGCACATACTCCCACACATAGACACACACGCATGCACATAAAAATTTTTAAGTAGTTGTTATAAAACGTTTCCTTGTTTTGTTTTTTTTTTTCATAGGATGTTGAGTTATTTAATATGTAATACTAGAATCAGCTTGGTTGTGGTGTGAGCACACAGCAGTTGGTCATAGAGTGAGTTGGATAGGAAATCTCCAGTCCAAGGGATATGAGCACCTTTTTTTGGTCTCAAGGTTGATATTTCAACATATTTTCTTTTTAAAGTCTTTTTGGTTTTTCGAGACAGGGTTTCTCTGTGTAGCCCTGGCTGTCCTGGAACTCACTCTGTAGACCAGGCTGGCCTTGAACTCAGAAATCCGCCTGCCTCTGCCTCCCAAGTGCTGGGATTAAAGGTGTGTGCCACCACCGCCCGGCTCTTTTTAAAGTCTTAAGGAATTTTTGTATATGTGTATTTTTAAGTCAAAAGAGCTTTGTTGAATACAAATAAATTGGATAAATTTCATTACTACAGCTACAATTTAGATTGATTCTTTCATTCACTAAAGGAATGCCTTTGGTGAAACTGGTGCAGCCTTGGCAGCATCATTTTACTATACCTAGATACACTGAAAAGGTGGCAACAATAGCAGGGTTAGGTATGACTGAAGCTAGGGACAAGCTGTTCTTCATAATGCACCTTTCTTATGATATCTGGAGGCTCATGGTATGGAGCTTGAATCATCCCTTTTGCTCAGATGCTCCTTTTAACTTACATTTCCGTGCATATCTGTAAGTAGAATTTGTATTATGAGGTACAAATACATTCTTTCCACACTCCCAAGTTAATATGCTTACTTGCTTGGGAGCTTTGATGAGGTAAAATTTTATTCAACTATTCCTACGGTTGAAATCATTAAATTATGTCAAGTAATCCATAATTTAAAGGCTTGCATTTTTGAACAGATTTTTATAGACGTAGTCAAACTTAGTAACACTTTCCTTCTTGTTCATAAAATAACTACAGAACACTATTCCTGAACTACAAAAATGTGTGAAAGAAAACTTACATGTGAGCATGTCTGGACCTTTTATCCAACTGTAAGACAACAAATACTGCCAGCCACTAATTAACATTCCTTTCCTTAGGATAAGATTAGCATTGGTGTTCTCAATAGATTTTTTTTTTAAATAACTAGACGTTATAAACAATCACAATCATTTCTTTACCCAAATTAGTTAATGTAGTTAAGTAATGAAGAGGAAAGAAGTGGGAATTACCAAATACCCAATTCATTGCCATGCTCTGCTCTGGTTTTTGTTTTGCAACGGAATGATTTTCTTTTTTAAAAAATTATTCCTGGTTGTTATGAGACACAGCACAGTTTGGTAGGACTTGTCAGCTTTGACTTTATAGTGAACTGATCTAGTTTTGCCGTTTGCAGCAGAAAGCTCATCTGAGGCTGTTGGTGCACCCAGAGGAAACGTGCAGGTTCCTGTCTGCATAGGGTATTTGGGGAGCCCAGTGTGGTGAAGTGTCACCTGCATATAAAGTCTGCTCTGATGTAGTCAGTATGTTGTTGATTCCACTTGCTGGTTATCTGTCAAGAGCCTTGTTTTATTCTTTTCAGTTTTGTCTTCTGCTTTGAGTTTTATGTCTTTTATTCCTGTCTCCTGTGTTGGCTAAGGTCCTCGGTGTAAATGTGAAGACCCATGCTTGCCTTGTTTCAAGTGGTAGTCTTTCTGTTCTATGGCATTGAGTTGACATATCTTGTTTTTAATCTCTAAATATTAATATGTTCTTTTAAATTATCTTCCATGTCTTCTTTTCATGCTCTGGTCTCCCTCTACTGTCTTGACTGTGTAAAGTGTAGTTAACAATACTAAAAGACATTTATACATGTTACCTTCCAGATTTTCCAGATTGGTTTTGACTGCTTGGTCCTCATGGCCTGTATTTTCCTGTTCTTCTGCATGTCTTCTGAGACTCTGTTAGATGTGAGATACAGGGTTTTTTGTTTATTTGTTTTTTTTTTAACCTTGATGAAAGCTGGATATACTTCCATGCTTAAAAACTATTCTTGGATATAGGTGAATTTATTTACAGATGTTTATGTCTTTCATGCTTGCTTATAAGTAAAATGATTCCAGCCTGTTTTAGGTAGGTTGGATTCTGCCCCAGGAATGCTAGCTGCTTTCCCTTCTGTGAATTCCCAGCTGTCTCCTCAGGTAGACTTCTGTGCTGATCTGTTCTCTTGGAAAGACGGGCAACTTCTAGGGTCTATGCCATTTGCTTTCCAGAATCAGTACCTTGCATTTCTTCTTTCCAGTTCTATTAGTTCATACTGTATCTGAAATAATTGCTTGTTTCTTCCATTATTAGGGCAAAGGGTAAGTCTGATCACTGTTACTCATCTTGGCCTGCATTTAGGTAATTATCCCAAGTACATTCTCCATCTGCAGTTCTGTTATCAGCAGTGTCTTTTTGTTCCTGGATAGCATGCTTATTCTTTTGTTTTTACCTTTTCTTTTCTTTCATTATCCCTATGATTCCTTTCTCATCCTCATCTGCTATTTTCTCATTTCATTTCTGAGCTGGTGTCTCAGTCTGTCCCTCCTGCCCTCCAGGCACCCCTCCTCTTGGCCTCCCCTCCCCTTCCCTCCCTCTCTGATTTTTGTTTCTCTAGCTCAAATGAAATTCATTGGCAGGATTTGTCCTTTTCTCACTGAGTTATTTTTATGTAAATGTCTTATTTTTTTATTTTATAGTCATAGAATTCTTTTGTATGTTTGCATAATTGCTGTGCCATCGATTTCTGTTCCTGAAACATAACGTACAGCTGCTTTGTGTATGTCTTACCAGTTGTATTTGATATAGAAATTTGTCTACAACAACACTTATTTCCCTGGAGTATCTGTGGTTCTTTTTCCCAGAGCTGGAATCCCTTGGTACATCCAACCTGAAGTCTGACTGACGGAGTTCAGTCTAGGTTGTGGACAACCCTTGTGAGAATACTTAAATTTTACCTTTTTGAGATATTCCTTATTAATGCCTGTACATGTTAAGCTCTCCTGGCAAAGCAAAGAGTTCATTAGAGAAAGTTAGCTAATTGTTAACAAGTTGTTGACTTACCCGTTTAAAAAAAAAAATCTTGGTCTAGTGATAGTTTTATTGCTATTAACAGAAAGATGGAACAGGAAAAAAATAAGGATACCAACTCACTTAGGGGTTGTGATGGATCATCTTTCTCCCCCTGCTGCCTACCACTAGGGTTGAGAATTCCCACAATACTATTGGCTACCCTCTTATCTGGAAGGTGGGGCCTGGAGGTGAGCTTAGTAGCTGTGCTATTTATTAATCTTCATTTCTTAGATAAGTCTTGGTTGCTGATGGTTATTTCTCATGTTTTCAAATAATTTTACTTGATGTAGAGGACAGAGGCTATTTGACCTTGTTTCATCTTTGTCTTAGATTTTAGAGCATGTAGATAAGGTATGTGAGCCAAATACTTTTAAGCTTTTAAATGACATTTAAGTGAATTAATGTCACTGTCTATCCCTTCAACAAATAGAATGTGCATTTTATTGGACTGTTTTAAACTATGCTGATGTTTAATATTTTCCCAGATCCCATGTTTGTGTGGCAGCGCCCCGTGTTTGCTGTGCCGATGCTGCCCCAGTGGGAACAACTCCACTGTGACTAGATTGATCTACGCACTTTTCTTGCTTGTCGGAGTGTGTGTAGCTTGTGTCATGTTAATACCAGGAATGGAAGAACAACTGAATAAGGTCAGCCTTTTGTTTTAATGTTGTTAAACTATAATTGTAGAATATGCATAAAATAGCTTTGGGGGTATTAAAAGTAAGTAATGGAAAAGTACAGTAATATGTAATCCCAGTTTTAGTAGATTATAGTCTTATGATGGCAGCATAGAAAATGTTCTTTTGCAGTTTCTATGATTGTTAGTTCCCATCAGAACAGACAGTAGATTCCATTACTGAAGACACAGCATGCTTTAGTGTCAGGCCATAAAGAAACCAGGGTGGAAGTGGTCTGGATGTTTCCTTCCTACAACCAGCCCTCATCATATCAGCAATTGCTATGCAGGCTGTTGGGGAAGAATTGTCATCTGCAACCTTACTCAGTTGTTGACTCTGCACATAACAGTATCAACTAGCCAGGCAAGATGTATCCAAGGGTACAGTAGTGACAAGCCTGTTAGGCCCATACACTGGAAGGAATTTCATCTGTTATTGTAAACTCTTTTACTATAAGCTCATCAAAATCCTGAATAGAGAGTATGGGCCTACTCAGGATGCTACTGCTACCGTTTTACTAAATGATCTACCCATCAAATTTCCTTCTAAGTAACTGTTCTTCAGATATATATCTCAGTAGTGGTATTTAGCTATGGTTAGAGAAGCTCATGATTTACAGTGGACACCAGTACCTACAGAGTCCTAGAAACTAGTGTTGAAAATAACTTGATGGTTGAATGCTCAGCTGTGAATGGGTTATCTGTGTTGCTTGGATGGTTACTGCATCCAAGGCTCAGGGAACATTTTTTATATAAGGACAAAAAGAATGAAGAATGGTGTCAAATCCTGACTTTCAGGCATAACATTCTACTTGCAAACTCACAGTGTCTAATGAACACATGATGGGACCACTAACATCAGTGATGGAGTAGGAGGATCTCACAAGGCTCTACCTCTTAGAATTCACATGCACTTAGGTAGTTGCTAGGGTGGGGGAAGACAATTTCTTCAGCAGTGTAGCCTGTGGTAAGGTGCCTGTGGTCCTGTGGAACCCTCTGGAAGCAACTATAATGAAAGTATCGTTGAGTCAAAGGAAAAACTAAACAGGGAAAATAGGGAGATGGCAGGAATCAACAGGAGTAGGAGGGGGACAAGAAAGGATGACGGGCTGAATATGATCAGTGCAGAAATGTCATGATGGAAGTCATCATGTATTAATGTATATCAGTACCAAAGTAAAGAAACTGTACTTTGGTAATGTCATTGTAGCAGGAAAGCAGATTTTTTGTGTGTTTTATTTTTTTGTCCCTGAAAAGGTGACATTTTAAAAATAAGTAAAACGTAAATGCAGTGCCTGAAAATGAAGCAGTAATGACTGGGAGAGGTTTTGAGCAAATTACGTGTGAAGATTGCCGTGATAAAGACAGACGTCAAGCACTTAGACATAGAGGCTGTTGCAGTGATAAGATCATGGGGGATGGGCCTCAAGTGGCTTTTATCGATATTGTAGTAGCTGGCATTGAAATATTTGTAGTGCTAGACTCTAATCAGCCAGGATCTAGTTCTTGGAAACTAGGGGGAGTGTGCTGCTTTTATCGAAGAAACAAGGGCTGGAGAGTCGGTTCAGTGCTTACTGCTCTTCCTGAGGACCAGAATTTGGTTCTTAGCCATTGTTGAGTGGCTCACAGCTGCCTGAACTCCACTTCCTAGAGATCTGATGGCCCTCTTCTGGCCTCCATGGGTACCTATAGTCTTGTGTACATATCTACACACAGACACATAATCAAAAATAAATCTTTATACATTAATAAACTTATAACTATATAATGATATATATGTATACACACACACACACGTGTGTGTGTGTGTGTGTGTGTGTGCTGTAGAAAATGACTCAGTGTCAGCAGTGCTGGAACATGATCAGCAGGTCTCAAGGGTTGACAGAGAGGAAGGACAGTAACTGAAGAAGCAGTGAAAAAAACCACAGGAATACAGGCTTTAGATAGAATTGTAGGAAAGACTGTCAATATACCAGGATTGAAGAAGGTCAGGACTTAAACAGCTGCTGGATATGACTCCTACAAAACTGGTATCTAAAGTGCAGTATCCTTGGAGTACTGCCACTAGGTGTGGGAGAAATAGTTTGTTCTTATACATATAACAATACGTGTAGTTCTAAATAATACTGCCACTTACCTCATGGAAGTTTCTTCTTTGTGTTCTGAGTTCAATGTGACTTTCTGTCTGTGAGTGTGTGTTAGTGGAGATCAAGCCCTGGGCCTCACCTATGTTGCCTGGCAACAGTGCTATTATTGTACCTCTCTACCCCAATCGATTGTACCTTTCCTAAGTGGTCCCTGCTGTTTGTCAAGATTCTCAATTACAATTATGAATATACTGTCAGCTTCAGTTAAGTCAATAATCTCCTTATGATCAAAAATAACATTTAAAGGTCGTATTCTCAAAATCGATATAAATAGCCTTGGCTTTAAAAAGCTACTTTTTCATTGTCAGTCTTAGACGTGATTGTTTTGTAATTCTTTAAGCTTTTGTTCACTTCTCACTTTTTTTTACATATACAATTCAGCATACCACAGTAGAATGCAAGTCTTAGGAAATTTGGGATTATGACACAGTATAAATATGTACATTTTGTTTTTATTACATATTTAAAGAATAAAAATAAATCTCGAGCTCAAAGTAATCATCCATCTTAGTCTTGGCAATTGTTAGTTTATTATTTGCTTGCTGGGAAGTTTTAATGTGCATGCGTGCGTGCGTGCATGAGTGTTAGCCTGTAAAGCAGTTTACATGGAACTTTTAGTTCATGAAAGGTATTGATCATAAATCCATTTTGTTTTTCCAGATTCCTGGATTCTGTGAGAATGAGAAAGGTGTTGTTCCTTGTAATATTCTGGTTGGCTACAAAGCTGTGTATCGCCTGTGCTTTGGCCTGGCCATGTTCTATCTTCTCCTCTCCTTACTAATGATCAAGGTGAAAAGCAGCAGTGACCCTAGAGCCGCAGTCCACAACGGGTAAGCTTTGATTATGAGAGAGAACATCTATATCACCTTTTCCTCCCAGGAACTTTGATTTTTGTCTAAAGAAATTTCAAAGCAGATTTGTTGTTTTCATTAAAAAAAAGTTTTAAAAACTGATGATTTTATTAGAGAAAGTCTTGTTTGGGATATTAAATGATAGTTCTGGGTCATTAATTGGCATCACATTTGATTATGTATTTTAATTTCAAAGGAGGCTATATGTGTGATTAAAGGAAGAGGATTGGTGCCTCTTAGATTTTGGTGAACCAGTCCTATTATATAGAATTCTGAATTCCTAGATCTACAAGGCAGCCAACTAGAAAGAAACGTAATTACTGAACAGGTATTGCTTTTCTAGATGATTGTTTTCCATAACCTAGAAAGAAAACAAAAGTGCTAATTTAATCAGTCTTCTTTAATATTGATTAGATCATCTGGTATTTTATTTGAATGATTTGAATTTTATCTGTTTCTTCTTATAAATTAGTTTTTCTTAATATGTTCTATTGTTTACTTGTTGACATGCTATGCCAAAGACAAGGAGTAAAAATGTAATATTAGGATAATAAAAATTGAGGGAGGAAGGGAGGAAGAGAGGTAGGGAAGGAAGGAGGGAGAATAAAAGTAAAAAAAAAATTAAAAAAAAATAAGAAAAAAAAAGGGGATAATAAAAATTGTTCTATAACAGATTTTTACCAGTTTAGTCATTAGCTGTATTAAACTACTATTTTGTATGTAGGCATTTGTCATAATTTATTAAAGCTATTTATTTGTGAAATGAAATTGTACTTTATATACACATATTATGCAGCTCAGTGCTTTGAAATGAAGCCACTATTCTTAAATGAATTGGTGGCACATCTTTCTTAGGACCGTCTTTACAGTAGCCTACAATGGATTTTTTTTATGTTCAGTATATGCTTAGAACTATTATATAAACTGTAACTCTTCTTTAAGTGGTTCTGAAAAGCTTTACTATTCCAGGTATTTTTTGGGTTCTTATTACATTTGTTTCTGTCTTAGATTCTGGTTCTTTAAATTTGCCACAGCAGTTGCAATTATTATTGGCGCATTCTTCATCCCAGAAGGCACTTTTACAACGGGTGAGGCGTTTTTTAAAAATTCTTTTGTTTTGTATAGGAAACCATAGTAACTGCTACCTGGAGTTCTAACTTTTTCTTGTTTAGTATTTTCTTTTTTACCCCGGTTGTGAAATCAATTTACATATAATTTTGTTTACCCTTTGTGTTATTACTAAGAAAAATAATAAAAACAAAAGCAGTCATTCCTTTGCTTAAAATGCACTGTTTTTCCTTTCAGTGTGGTTTTATGTAGGCATGGCGGGTGCCTTTTGTTTCATCCTTATACAACTAGTCTTATTAATTGATTTTGCCCATTCTTGGAATGAATCGTGGGTTGAAAAAATGGAAGAAGGGAACTCAAGATGTTGGTATGCAGGTAAGCTTTTGTTTCTTCTACCTTCAGTATGGTGAATGTTGGTGAGAACAGAATAGGCTGCCAGTGAGTCACTTAGGATTTTTGTATTCTATTGTTCTCTGAAGAGGCATTCAGTTGAAGTTAAGTGACTGTAACAAGTTAAGCAACTTGTCTTGTAACTAGGAATTTATCCAGGGACCAGTAAAGAAACCAAAGACCCTTGAATAGCCAAAACAGCACTCAGAGTCCATTACTGAAAGCTTTATTTTTGCACCCAAATTTCCCAATAGATTAAAAGTTTAAAGGGAAGACTACTAGAAATAAACAGAGTTGTGTAATTGGTCAGCAGCAATACGCAGCACAAACAAGTACTTTGGAACACTATATAAAGGTATAAAGGATGCGTAACAGGTGAGGGGAATTCTGTGGTAGTATAATTACAATAAAAAGCTTGAACTGATTGGTTACATGAAATGTAAGATTTATTTAGAACCAAATGCCATGTTGAATTCCTAATATTTTTATAAAATCTAATAATTCATTTGAATTTCTTTCACAGCCCTGTTGTCAGCTACAGCTCTGAATTATTTGCTGTCTTTAGTTGCCATCATACTATTCTTTGTCTACTATACTCACCCAGCCAGCTGTGCAGAAAACAAGGCGTTTATCAGTGTCAACATGCTCCTCTGCATTGGCGCATCTGTAATGTCCATACTGCCCAAGATCCAAGTATGCACTTCCTCCCACTCATTTTACAGAGCCTTTACTTGGTAAATTTTCACAAGTCAGGATGATGTCAGATTTTTATCTGCATTGCTTAATATTTTGTTTGTAGGAATCACAACCAAGATCTGGCTTGTTGCAGTCTTCAGTAATTACAATCTACACAATGTATTTGACATGGTCTGCTATGACCAATGAACCAGGTATGTTTTATTTATGAGTCACGCAGTGTTGGTTTTTTATTCAAAACTCGTCATTTGAAGAGATGAAGTTACTGAACGACTAGTACAGGAGTAGAGCACGTAGGTAGTACCGGCTCATCTTGGAGGTGTTGCTGTCTTTTCACTTAGTTTCTTCCTCTACTAACAAAATGAGATGGCTCTAAAAATATCATGTATGTTTCATTTTTACAGTTATCTAAGATAGGTGAATATGGGAGAAATAAAATATTTCCAAATGTTTTGTGTTTTACGACAGAGTTTCACTTTGTAGCTTAGGCTGAGCATGAACACTTGGCAGCCCCCCAGCCTCAGCCTCCAAAGTGCTGGCTTTCAGTCCCTTTCAGTTGTCCAGTTAGTTACACATTTTTCACATTTTTTATAACTGTCTTGCATTAGATAACTGGCTTTGTATGGATCTTTGTACTCCAGTTACAGTGAATCCCATGGGACATAGAAACCTGTGTGTTTTGAAGGAATAAAAAAATTATAATTTTTAGAAAATCATTTTTCCTTTTCTGTAAAGTAATATTTGTATAAAATAATTTTTGACTCATTATTTGCAAACTCAAATTTGTCAGTTTCTACAGAGACAGGAATCTTAGAATATATAGAGAATATTCTCACCCTCCCCTACCTCCAAATAAGTAGTTTTGGTTGAGAATGTAGTTTTTATTAATAAAGTGGAGATTGAAGATTTGGATTTGTTGGAATTTAAAATTAATGTATATTGTATATTTTTAATGTAATAGTTCTCAAACCTTCGTAATGCTGTAACTTTATTTAATAGAGTTCTTCATGTTGTGGTGATGCTCAATCATAAAACTATTTTTGTTGCTACTTTTTAACTGTGATGTTGCTACTGTTAAGAGTCATATATAAATCCCTGTGTTTTAGTGATCTTGAGTGACCCCTGTGAAAGGGTTGTGACCCACAGATTGAGAAAGGCTGCTTTGGTGGACAGCTACCCTTTCAAAATGGGAAAGAAAGCAGTAGAAAAGGCAGCGTACTGTGGCTTAAAACATTTGCTTTGCATTTCATCTTTTAAACAATATACAGTAGATTTTATTTTCTTGAGTTTTATGAGGGTAGTATGTTACAAACGTGGACTAAAGTAGTAGATAAGCCGAATGCCTTAAGGGTTGGATTCCCTGAGCTCTGAGGGATTTGGGAGACCTTCCATTTAGACTTTCCTCCACAGTGTCTTCCTGTGGGTCGCTGCATCTGTTCCCATCTGCTGTTGGAAGAAGACTCAAATGATGTCTAGATCAGACACGGAGTATATCACGAGTAGAGCAAAACTTTGCTTGGTTTTGCTGTAGGTGTCTGGGCTTCCTAGTCTCTGGATGCTCGAGCAGTGTTGGGTATAGGAGATTCTTCTGGTGGAGTAGATGTAGGTAAAATCAGACATTGGTTGGTTACTCCCACAAGTTCTGTGCCACCATTGCCCTAGCATATTTTGTAGGCAAGATGAATTGTAAGTTCAAGATTCTGTGGTTCAGTTTGTGTACACATTTCTCTTGGTAGCCTGCAGAGTACCTTCCTGTACCAATAGAATGCAGGGGTCTGTGTTCAATGAGTTGTGTGGGTGTTGTCCTCTGCAGTAGGGCCCTGCTGTCAGTTTGCAGAGAGTAACACTTTATCTTAACAAAAGTGTGGGTTTGGGAATTTCTTTGGGACCACCTTGACTAACAACGTCACTGAACATAACCTAGTCCACCTAGTCCCACCACTGGAAGCCTTGCCTGGTGACAAGAGATGGCTAGTTGAGACTCCTCACGCTCCACTACTTAAGGAGTCCCCATTAGGGTCACCTTCATATATTCTAGGATGTTTTCCACTCCGCACAAGTCCAAATGCCCCCAATTCCAGCTGTCTTTTCCTGAATTCTGTCCATCCACCCCATCTCCCTGCCCCCCTTGATTCCTCACTCTCACCCTCACCCACACCCAGTACACCTGTAAAACTTCTTTCCCCCTCCCAGAGAAATTCTGGTATCCTCCAGATCCCTCCTCTTTACCTAACTTCTCTGGGTCTACAGTTGTAGCTTGGATATCATTTACTTCTAATAGCTGATTCCCACTTATGAGCAAATACATACTGTATTTATTTTTCTGGGTCTGAGTTACCTCACTTGGGATGATTTTTTTTCTAGTTCTATTCATTTGCCTGCATGATTCATGATGATGCTTTTAAATAGCCAAGTAAGGGCTGGAGAGATGGCTCAGTGGTTAAGAGCACCGACTGCACTTTCAGAGGTCCTGAGTTCAAATCCCAGCAACCACATGGTGGCTCACAACCATCTGTAATGGGATCTGATGCCCTCTTCTGGTGTGTCTGATCACAGCAACTGTGTACTCACATTCATAAAAATAAATAAATCTTTAAAAAAAAAAAAATAAATAAATAAATAAATAGCCAAGTAATACTCCATTGTGTAAATGTACCACATTTTCTTTTTCCATTCTTCTGTTGAGGGTCATCTAGGTTGTTTCAAATTCCTAGCTGTCATGAATAAAGCCCCAATGAGCATTGTTGAGCAAGTATCCTTGTGGTAGCATGGGGCATCTTTTGGTAGATTGATTCCCTTTTTGTTGTTGTTGTTTTGTTTTTGTTTGTTTGTTTTTTGAGACAGGGTTTCTCTGTATAGACCTGGAACTCACTCTGTAGACCAGGCTGGCCTCGAAATCCACCTGCCTCTGCCTCCCAAGTGCTGGGATTAAAGGCGTGCGCCACCACCACCAGGCGATTCCCAGTTTTCTGAGGAACAGTCACTGTATTGATTGCCAAAGTGGCTGTACAAGTTTGCACTTCCACCAAAAGTGAAGGAGTGACCCCATTCCTCATCCTTACCAGTATAAACTGTCACTTGTATTACTGATTTTAGCTATTCTGACAGGTGTAAAATGGAATCTCAAAGAAGTTTTGATTTGCATTTCCCTGAATGGCTAAGGATGTTGAATATTTCTGTGTTTCTCAGTCATTTGAGTTTTCTATTGAGAATTCTGTTTAGATCTATCAGTACCCCATTTGTTAATTGGATTATGTGGATTAAATTTTTTTTGAGACCTAGTTTTGTATGTTCTTTATATATTTTAGATGTAGGTTCTCTGTTGATTATGGAGTGGGTAAAAATCTTTTCCCATTCTGTAGGCTGCCACTTTGTCTGATTGACAGTACCCTTTGCCTTATAAAAGCTTTCTAGTTTCATGAGTTCCATTTATTGTTGATCTTAGTGCCTGTGCTATTGATGTTTTTTCAGGAAGTTGTCTTCTGTGCCATGGACTGTTCTTACTTCCTCTTCTATCATGCTCAGTGTATCTGGTTTTACGTTGAGGTTTTTGATTCACTTGGACTTGAGTTTTGTACAGGGTGATAGACATGGATCTATCTGCATTCTTCTACATGCAGATATCCAGCTAGCTCATCACCATTTGTTGAAGATGCCTTTTTCCCCCCATTCTATATTTCTGGTGTCTTTATCAAAAATCAGGTGTCCATAGATGTGTGGATTTATGGCTGGGTCTTTGATTTGATTCCATTCCATTGATCAGCTTGTCTGTTTTGCCAATACCAGGTGGTTTTTATCACTACAGTTCTGTATGTAGAACTTGAAATCCAGGATGCTTCTATCTCTGTTAGTTTTTTATTGTATAGGATTGTTTTAGCTATCCTGGGTACGTTTGTTTTCACGTACAAAGTTGAGAATTGTCCTGTCTAGCTAGGTCTGTAAATAATTGTGTTGGAATTTTGATGGGGATTATTGCATTTTGGTAAGATGGCCATGTTTATTACTATATTACTTCTACCAATTCATGAGCATGAAAGATCTTACTATCTGATATTGTCAGGTTTTTAATCATACAGAGCTTTCACTGACTTGGTTAGAATTAACTCCAAGACTTTTTATGTTATTTGTGGCTATTGTGGAGGGTGTTTGTTTCCTGACTTCGTTCTGAGTCTGTTTGTCATTTGTATATAGGAAGGCTACTGAGTCTGTTTGTCATTTGTATATAGGAAGGCTACTGATTTTTTTTTTTTTTAATCATTTACTTCGTTGAGTTTTTGGCTGTTAGGTGTTCACTGGTAGACTTTTTGGGGTCACTTATGTATACTATCATACCATCTGCAAATAACAGTACTTTAAATTCTTTCCATTTTTCCCCTTGATCTCCTTCAGTTGTCTTATTTTTCTAGATAAAACTTCAGATACTATATGGAATAGATATTTATGGACAACCTTGTCTTGTTTCTAATTTTAGTGGAATTGCTTTGAGTGTCTCTCCATTTAATTTAATGTTGGCTATATATAGGCTTTCTTTAAATGCCTTTATTACGTTGAGGTATAATCCTTGCATCCCTAATCTCTAGAACTTTTAGGGGTATTGGATTTTTGTCAATGGCTTTTCTGTATCTAATGAGATAGTCGTGTGAGTTTTATTTTTCAGTTTGTTTATTTGGTGGATTACATTTACTGATTTTTGTATATTGATTGAGCCATCTCTGAGATTTCTTGGATGAAGCCTACTGGTGGATGGTCTTTTTGATGTGTTCTTGGATTCAGTTTGCAAGTATTATTTTTATAGCTGTGTTCAAAGGGGAAATTAGTCTGTAATTCTCTTTCTTTGTTGAGCCTTTATGTGGTTTGTGTATCAGGGTAACTAACTGTGGCCTTATGAAATGAACTGGGCAGATGTTCTTTTTGTTTCTATTTTGTGGAATAATTTGAGGAGGATTGGTGTTAACTCTCCTTTGAAAGTCTAGTAGAGCCGGGCGGTGGTGGCGCACGCCTTTAATCCCAGCAATTGGGAGGCAGATGCAGGTGGATTCCTGAGTTCGAGAGTTCGAGGCCAGCCTGGTCTACAGAGTTCCAGGACAGCCAGGGCTACACAGAGAAACCCTGTCTCGAAAAACCAAACCAAAAAAAAAAAAAAAAAAGAAAGAAAGTCTAGTAGAAAGTCTGTGCTAAATCCATTTGGTCCTGGGGATGTTTTCAGTTGGAATACTTTTAATAACTGCCTCTATTTCACTAGGGATTATAGGTCTTTTAAAATCTGATCTTTGGTAACTTTGGTAGATATGACCTATCAAAATTATCCATTTCTTTTAGGTTATCCAATTTGGTAGAATATAGGTTTTTAGTATGTTCTTATGATTCTCTGGATTTCCTCGGTATTTGTTATGTACCGTTTCATTTCTCATTTTGTTAATTTGGATAACCTCCACATTTTGGTTAGTTTAGATAAAGATTTGCCTATCTTGATTTTTCTCAAAGAAACAACTTTTTTAGTGACTCTTCGTATCTTCTGTTGTATTTCTGCCCTTGGATTAGTTATTATTTCTTGCTGTCTACTCCTCTTGTATGCTCTGACTTCTTTTTGTTTAGAACTTTCACGTGTGCTCTTCAGTTGCTAGTATGAAATCTCTTCATTTTGTTTTTTTTTTATTTGTTTGTTTGGTTTTTTTAAATGTAGGAACTCCTCTTAGCTCCCCTTTCATTGTGTCCCAGAAGTTTGGGTATGCTCTTTTTTTTTTCCATTTAATTTTAGAAAAGTCTATTTCTGTCTTGTCCTGTTTTCTCATTCAGTAGAGAGTTGTTCTGTTTCTATGAGTTTGTTGTAAGCTTTCTGTTCTTGTTGCTAATATCCAGCTTTAACCTGTGATGTGCTGATAGGATGTAGGGATTGCAGTTTTCTTGTATCTGTTGAGATTTGCTTTGTCTTCAAGTATGTGGTCAGTTTTGGAGAATGTTCCATGAGCTGCAGAGGTGTATTCTTTTCTGTTTATAAGAAATGTTCTATACCAGTCTGTTAGGTCCATTTGGTTTGTAACGTCTATTAGTTACAGTACTTCTGTTTAGTTTTTAGCTGAATGACTTGTCCATTGGTTAGAGTGTTGTAGTTAAGTTTTCCATTAGTATGTGAGGGTCAATCTGTGATTTAAGCTGCAGTAGTATTTCTTTTACAAACTAGGATGCCTTTGTATTTGGGGCATAGCTGTTAAGGACTGAAGTGTTACCTTGGTGAATTTTTCCATTGATGAGTATGTGTCCTTCCCTATCTCAATTAATTTTGGCGTGA
This sequence comes from Grammomys surdaster, assembly GCF_004785775.1. NCBI lineage: Eukaryota > Metazoa > Chordata > Mammalia > Rodentia > Muridae > Grammomys > Grammomys surdaster. The sequence continues at coordinate 305,981 of NW_021604660.1, forward strand.
AGCCTATTTTTTTAGTTATTAAAATGGCTACAACTTGCTTTGTATTTCTAAATGTATTAACTTTGGATAAGATATCTAAATTTTAGTCATTTGTTGACCAAGATACCTTGGCTCTAAGATAAGAATGGAAAGAAAGTGATTTTAGTTTTCTAAACACTTTTCTAGAGTCTTATTATTAATACAAATTATGTTTAAATAGTTTGTGCCTTTTAAAGCTCTTTTGGAGGTTCCAAGGGTTAAATATATCCTAATTTTTTAAATATCACTAACATTTTAATGTACTTTATAGAAACAGATTGCAATCCAAGTTTACTAAGCATCATTGGCTTCAATACCACAAGCCCTGTCCCAAAGGACGGGCAGTCTGTTCAGTGGTGGCATCCCCAAGGAGTTATAGGACTCGTCCTCTTCCTGCTGTGTGTGTTTTACTCCAGGTAAGACAGGCTAAGGCTATGAATCCACTTTTAAAGGAATGCATTTATATAGACTACGGAATGAATCATTTAAAACACCGCTCCTTTCTTTCTCTGAATTTTTTCGTGCAGCATCCGTACCTCTAACAACAGTCAGGTTAATAAGCTGACTCTAACAAGTGATGAGTCAGCCTTGATAGAGGATGGGAATGGCAGAAGTGACGGGTCACTAGATGAGGGTGATGGTGTCCACCGAGCTGTAGACAACGAAAGGGACGGAGTCACTTACAGTTACTCCTTCTTTCACTTCATGCTCTTCCTGGCTTCGCTTTACATCATGATGACCCTCACCAACTGGTACAGGTACTACATTTCATAACTTCAGATAATTCTTGTGGATTTTTCATGATATATGGCACTACTTGAGTATGCATGTGTGTGTACATGTTTGTGTCTATGTATGTGTGTGCGAACCTGGTGTGTGAAGGCTAGAGAGGGAACTCATATGTCTTCTTCAGGCACTGTGACCATTTCCCCTACTGCTCTGGAGCGCTAGACAGACGAGCTAGCTAGCAAACTCTAGTGATTCTTCTGTTCCCTCCTCTCCCGTGCCACCATACCTGAAATGTGGGTTCTGGGGATCAGACGTGAGTCCTAAGGTTTGCAAAGCAAGTACTTTACCTCCTGAGCCATTTCTTGAGCTCCAGATTACTTTTTAGTCTCTGATGTATTTCAGTAGTTAGAATGAATTCTGAGAAGTACAAACTTATTTCTTTGACACTTACACAAACATACTTGTTCCAGATCTTGAGGAAGCTTAAATGGGAAACTTCACTAAGCACATTTAAACAAAAATGCATGTTAAGTAAGTTGGTTTAACATACTGTTTAGTTTTTTAATTTTTAATACTGTAAATTTATTCCTAACATACTATAATAACAGCATATAGTTGTTTCATATGTTTGTTTAAAAGAGGATTCTTTTTTAACGATATCATTGAAAGATCTGAAAAGCTGGGCTGGAGAGATGGATAACTCTGGTTAAGAGCACTGGCTGCTTTTCCAAAGGACCCTGGTTCAATTTTCAGCATTGGTACCTCACAATTTTGTAACTCAATTTCCAGAGCATCTGATACCTTGTCTAGACAATGGTACCATAAGCATAGACATATATAGAATGCACAGACATATGTAGAAACAAAATAACCATACAACACATAAAATAAAAATTTAAAAGTATCTGAAATTTTTTGATGCAGATATGTTAATGTGAGTTGATTTTTAGAGCTTTTTTATATAAATACATTTCTTTTTTTAAAAAAACATCCCAACCAGCCCCCCTCTTCCTCTTACCCTAGTTCCTGTCCCCCACCTCTCCATTCCACTCCCCTCTTTTTCTCTTCGGAAAAAGAATATCAACCAACCATGGCATATTAAGTTGTAGTAAGGCTAGGCACCTTCCCTCACAATGAGGCTGGATAACTTAGTAGGAAGAAAAGGTCCCTAAAGTAAGCAAAAGAGTCAGAGACAGCCCCTGCTCCCACTTTTATGAGTCCTACAAGAAGACCAAGCTATTAACTAGAATTTTTGTTAATCCCTTCAAAATTAATTAATAAATAATTTCCTGATAAAATAAAAAGTAACTTTATAATTTGCTTTTAAAATGACTTTGAGGGCTCAGTGGTTAAGAGCACTGACTGCTCTTCCAGAGGTCCTGAGTTCAATTCCCAGCAACCACATGGTGGGTCACAACCATCTATAATGGGATTGTGATGCCCTCTTATGGTGTGTCTGAAGACAGTGACAGTGTACTCATATAAATAGCCAATAAATAAATCTTAAAAAAAAAAAAAAGACTTTGACAAAAATGATTTACCAGAAGAATCTACACAAGGTTGACATTGACCTGTATGGTTGGACAAGTATTTTATTTTTAAACTGTCTTTAAATATTACAGAAACAGAAAAAGATGGCAAAAAACATCATTCTTCTGTGATGTATTTGATGCTAGTATTTACTTATTTTATTATGAAAGAGTATTTTATAAAATTACTAATTATATCTGAGCTAAGAGTTAAGTAGTTATCAGTAATTTATAGCTTATTTACTATATAGCAAATATTGAAAACTTAGATCTAAGATGGGCAGTGGTGGAGCACACCTTTAATCCCAGCACTTGAGAGGCAGAGGCAGCCTGATCTATAGAGTGAATTCCAGAAAAGCCAGGACTACACAGAGAAATCCTTCTGTCGAAAAAACAAAAATAAAAATGAAGGTGTGTGTGTGTACATACAAAAACAATCAGCTTACTTTAGGATCTTTTTCCTTCCCCATCTGTCAGATCTGAGAAGGGAAGGGAGGTCCATAAACATTGCAGTTATGTACAGAATAGTCAGATGAGACTTTACCAACCTGTACAGACTGCATAGTGGGCCTCAAACTGCGAAAGTCCTGCTGGAGCCATCTGGAGGGTATGGCAGCACCACCGTGAAACTCTGTACAAAGGAAGCTTAGATTAAGGGGCCAGTAGCCTGATGGCTTAGTAACACAAACCACTGACCGCCAGTTACTGACTTTTTCTCAAATCATAGGTATGAGCCTTCTCGTGAGATGAAGAGTCAGTGGACAGCAGTCTGGGTGAAAATCTCTTCCAGTTGGATTGGCCTTGTGCTGTATGTGTGGACACTGGTGGCACCACTCGTTCTTACAAATCGGGATTTTGACTGAATGTCAAATGATTTTGGACGTCTGGCATGAGTCCCACTTTGGCCATTGTTCATTTGACAGTAACAGTATTCCATTTTTGTAAAGTTGTATGTGCTATTGTGTAACACTCTTTTTTCTCTTGCATGAAATAGATTTACTCTGCCATTTTACCCACGTTCTTGTATTGATGATATGAATTGTAATGGGAGAGTTTTGAATATGGTGGGAAGATGGACATTGATAGGCATATCATGTGCTCTGTATATACGGCATTAAAACTGAAAACAATTCTTGACAATTGGGTTTCAAAATTGTGTTAGAACTTCTGCTATTTTAGAAACAATTAAGTATATGGCTGCCTTTTGAAATACTTCATGTGTTGTTGCCTTACAGAGGACTACAAATACAAAACAAATAGCTGTTTTACAATTATGTAAATAAGTCACAAGCTAGTTGTCTGAAAAGTGTAAGTCACTTTAGTTTTGTCAGAATTTTCTCTTACTAGGCCCAGGATGTTCCATGTACAGTGGAAAACAGTATAGGAAGTGGAGGGAAGCTAAGCAACAGACAAGAGCCTTCACGGAAAGGCACTGGTAATGGGTTTTAAAGAAAGTACTTAGATCATGATTTTCTCTGAGAAAGTATGGCCTTCACCAAAAAAAATGAATGGTTTGCTCTTTGTGAACACACAATTATGGATTCCATGGAGATATTAACTCTGCACTTCGACAACGTTTACAGAGGATATTGTTAGAAAAATTTGAAACTAAAAGTTTCCCAAACAAAATGGGAAACTTAAAAGGACATAAAATACTAGGTGTGGATTAGGAACTCAAGATAAAGTCTACTAGTCCGGTTCTTATTTTTAAGTCAGCTAGCTCAAAAGCTAGTTCGTAACAAAGTTGGATACCAAAAGTAGCCAACACTATGACATAAAAACTTTGTATTCAAAAGATACAGTTCACTTTATAAATTATTAATGGTAGATAATTTGTGTAAAATGTATTGCTGTTGTCTAGCATGCCTTTTTTTTTTTTTAATCCAAACACAAGGTCAGGAGAATAATAGACAACTTACATTACACTACATATTTAACCATGCTTAATATGTAATGTTTGTGTTTACTGCCATGCAATTGATATAATAATTCAACTTGAAAATCAGGATGCCTCTTAATTTAGATAAAAATGCTTATTTATGTTAGTATCTAGCTAAAAAGCTTTTAAAAAATCTACATGCTTCTTTAAAAATATTTATTGTGCAAATGGAATATAGCAGTTCATCTTAATTTTCCAACCTTATTCTGTGTTAATACTTTGTTTCAGAATTTTGAATGGCTGTGTTCTATTAAATAAACAAATTCAAAGAAAATGTGTTATGTGTTGTGTTAGGTCTTTAGCATTACAAATTTAGATGGATTTAACTCAGATTCTTCCTTCCACAGGCCCCCTCCTTTTTTTAAAAGGTTGTGGTTAGTGTTTTTCTCTGGCCAACAAATTGTCTCAGGATTTTGTTTGCCATGATAAAACAGTGACTGTAAGTAATTGTGAAAGAAAGGGTTTATTTCATCTTACACTTTGAAGTCTACCATCCAGAGAAGTCAGGGCAGGAACTGATGCAGGGCCTCGAAGGAGTGTTGCTTATTGGCTTATTGCCTATGACTTGGTCTGCCTATTTTTATATAGCATTACAGAACCAGAGGCCTGGGGGTGAGGGTGTGGTGGTGGAGTGATGACACCACCTCACTTGGCTGGGCTCTCATCAGGGTGATTTAAGAAAATGATCATCAGGCTTACCTACTAGCCAATATAATTGGGACATTTTCTCAATTGAGACCTATTCCCAAATGACTCCATCCATAAATCACTACATTAATTTTGGTCTCTACAGTGGAACACATGAGAAGACATGAAGTTTATTTTGGCTCATAAGTCTGAAGATTCCAGTACACAATTAAGTGTTCTTATTTCTTTGGAATGTCAAGGTATACCAGTGAGAATCCATAGCAGAGCAAGATTCTGGACTCCTCAGCCCTCAAAATGGACTAGGATTATTCAATCTTCAAGGGTCTGCCCACAAAGTCCCACCTTCTGAAGTTTCCTGGGAACACACTGTCAACATGAGAACATTTGACATCCAGTTCTAGTAGTTGCCAAACTTTGGTATATTTTATTTGTAAATTCTTTATAGAGTTTCTAGAGTATTTAGGGAAGCAATTTTGTGTGTGCGTGTGGGAGAGAGGCAGGAGGCCAGAGGAGGCACTGGAGTACCTAAAGCTAGTGAATTGCCTGACGAGAACGGAACTCTGGTTTCTATCCATTACAACTGCTTGTAATAGCCAAACCTAGACAATGGATGTCTTTTGGTGGGTGAATGATTAAACATGGGGTATAAGCTAAGTAGTAAGGAAATAGCTAACTCAAATTCTGGGTTAGTGAAAAACCAGTCATGAAATGTGGAAATGGCTTGTCTATAAAATACTACTACTTGTAGATTGCCTTTACAAACCAAACTTTAACCTGTGGCCAACTTAAGACTTTGAGACCATTTAGAACCATGTACTCATTCTGATCACATGATGTTTACCAAGCCAGTTTTAAGATTAACTTTTAATAAAGACAACATAACCAATCTTACTGTGCTTTGGTACCCATTGATATGTGCTACATTCCCAATTTTTCCTTTGTGGCCCATTCATCCCTTGAATCAGAATATCATACATGTATGTAGGATGTGGTGGCTAGACCAAAGATTATTTGCTGGAAGCAACTAGAGTTGAAAGCAACACTCTTCATTATGTGAGTTTTATTTTTTTTTCACAAGTACATATTTTATGGGATAAACAGTTTCCTCTGAGATCAAAATATTGTATCCTATAGTAGGAAGTTCTTAAGTAGGAAGAAAAACTCAATAGCTTCTGGAAGTTTCTGGAATTGACCAGATTGACTGGGCCTGTTCCTGCCAGAGCACCCAATTAAAAGGGAGTCAAGCTTGGAAGACTATCAAATCAGATAAGCCCCAGCTGTTTGGAAGAAGTAAAAACCAGCTAAGCTGATTTAAGAGGTTTACATCAACTTGGAATCATTTGGGAAGATCACTCACTCTCCAACTTGTACCTCACTCACGTTCTGTACTGGCTGGGCTGTTCAATAGTGATGCTCTTCATACAGGAGGAAAGATCTGAACTCTTCTGAACAAATCAGGCCCAGACTTGGATAGGTGGCACTGAGGGTTAGTTTCATTCTTGTCTTACTTTTCACATGTCTCTATCTTTCTGATATTTTCCTTTCAGAAAAATTAAACATGACCTGATGAATAGCTGAATTCTAATATAGAATTATAAAAGACTTAAATTTTGTTATAGTAAATATTAATTCTTTTATTTTAATGTTTGTTGATAGCAAAATCAGAACTGATGCTCTTTTGGATCTTGTTTATCCAGTAAAAGATGTTATTTGTAAGGGGGAGAAAAGACTTAGTTTAACAACTCACATAATTCTGATTATTCTGTACTCAAGAGTACTAAAAGCTTTAACAGACCAACCTAGAAAGCTCATATAGTCTAAAGTATGCAGGAGGGATGGGTGGCTCTCCTATAAGCTGATTCCAAAAGCCAAGTCAGTTCCTTTTGTGAATGTGTATTTAGAAGGTGTGTACTTCTCCAGTCAAGGAAGGAAGCCAGTGAAGAAATACGGACTGGAGGATTGTGGGAGGAAGGTCAGAAAAGTCAGGAATGCTAGTCTTCATTTCTCCTGAAAACTTATTAGAACTCTAATTTACCACTTAGAAGAAAACTTCTAATACCTGAGGCACAGTATGGCCCAAAGAAGCATTCTCAAAATGCCTTACTGCATTACTGTACAATTTAGGCATTAACCACACTGCTTCTTGTGCTCTGCCAGAATGGAGACTTCTCCAAGTCTTAAAGAACCCTGGCTTTAAAGCCTCTCCGATTCTTGAAGAAGACAACTTGATTCTCTTGTCCTATATTGTGGCAAAAAATGTCGGCATGTGGTGGCACCCAGTAGTAATGTTCTCATCTTATTTGCAACAATGAGAGGGAGGTTTCTCTTGGTTCTTTATTAGAAACATAGAAAGCAAGCCAGTATACCTTTTAAACAAAGAACATTAAAACACATTAAGGTCAGAAGCATATTACTCCTGTACTGCAATACACAGTCTTTCCCCCCCGCCCCCCAAGTAAAGCACAAAGACCCTGATGTGACTCACAGTGTGATAAAGGACAACAGACAATTTAAAGCCACCTTCTTCCTATGAGAAGGAAAAATCACTTCATGAGGGCATCACTTTGAAAGACGACTCAACAAATGATAGTACTCGACATTCATCATATTTATTTTACTAAATACCATGGTTCAAAAGAACACAAACCAGAAAACGTACTTAAACTAGTCTAACTGGGTGGGGTTAACCACACCCGGCCTCCACATCCTATGTATATGGAGCTAGTACCTCGTCAGAGTGAATGATTACTCGTGTACACTTCGCCTTTTCTGTTAACATGAATAAATTTCTCTGAACATAAAAAAATTTCTCTGAACCAACAAAGACATGGAATATTACAAGGTACAGGCACTTTATGTTCCCAGTTTTAGAAATAAGCCAAGTGAAAAATACTTAATAAAAGTAACTGGGCCAGAGTTTTCTACTTTAGTTCTAGACACTTTAACTCAACTGAAAATAAACAAGTTTAGTTGGAATTAGTGGTCATATTTGTAAAAAAAAAAAAAAAATAAATCCAATTACAACTGGGGAAAATGGCCATTTGAATTCAACATAAGATATGCCAATAGTGTGCATTGAAATGTGTATCCCTAGGCAGCCGAGTACCATCTGAAAGCTTTGTGAGCATATGGGTAGGGAGAAAAGCAAAAGGTGCTTTTATTCCACAGTATCTGATTAAACAAAAAGTAATTTACAAAACAAAGTACCAAATGATACTTTAAAATAAATACTTCATCATTTTGATGAATATATACAGTGTCCACCTGGGAGTTTAACTATCTAAGAGTGGCATTTCACTATCCAGAGGCGCAGGAGCAAGTTCACATAAATAGAACAGTGTGGCTTCACTGGCTTCGGCCTCAGTCAATGGTTCCAGGCGGACAAGCTTACTCTGGGTCGGTTCTGGATCCAGGCTGTTATCCAGGAGCTCCTCAGCCTCTATGGGTTTATCTACAGAGGGGACAACTTCTGAGGATGCAGTTGCACTCCCCTGCTCAATAGCAGATGCAGAGTTCCCATCAAGGAATGCAAGAAGTGGAAAGGCAGTATACTGGATAAGTTGTTTATCTATAAAGATCAGAAAAATTACTTTTATAAACCCAAAGAAGAAATTATACATTTTATGTCACTATGTTTTAAAACACGTTTTCATTTCAACAATTTAACTGTGAGATTCATTTTTTAATGTTAAGGGGAAAAGTTTCAAACTGTAAGAACCATGACTTTACCATGTAAGTTTTATTTAAGTACTAGAAGCTTGAGACATCATCCACAAGGCCTAGTCAGCTCTCTCATTTGTTTATGTGGTCTATAGCACTGGGGCTGAGCCCAGGGCTCTCTCACATGCTACACTCACATGCTACACCAGGGCCCGATCCATCCAGCTGTTAACTATGACAATGTTTTTTACCACGGTTTGCATTAAATTCTATACTGAAATTCTCAAAAGAAAAACCTAAAGAAATGAAGACTGCTTCAGTTCCTACCTGGTTTGGATTTAGATTTTCTTCCCTCTTCTGAAACTTGTTGAACAACACTGCTCTTGGTTGCTTCTAACCCCTTATTCTCAGACTAAAAAAAAAAATATGTAACATTACTATTTTACATAAATTCCTTGAAAGTATCAAATAATTAGAAACTGATAAAATAACTTCAACACATCTGCAATATACTGGAAAGGGAAACATCAGAAATGATGAACCAGAAGAGAAATCTCAATGGAATCAGCCAGACCAGCTAAGAAACTTGTCCCCGAGGGCAGAATAAAGCTCCCAGAGTGGGATAAAGAAAGGGCATTCAGTAACAGAGGGCACTCCATAGCAGGACACAGTGATGGGCGTAAATCACACACGCTGTTTCACATGCTAGTGAAGACGTGATTAAATCCACACTTCAACAGTTCTGATTAGAAATGCATCGCACACTGCTCTTCTCATGAACAGGACAGCCTACACAGATGAATGCGCTCAGGTTGCCAGGGATGACAGGGGACACCTCTCAAACTGCCCCTGCTCTTGGAAGCCTCAATTGTGATGGTTTCTTCTGGTCCTTTCTGTGACTCCTTTGATCTCTTATTTCATTTCGGTGGATTCTTCGGCTGCAGTCGTTCTTCCTTCTGCATACTGTGGAGTGAGACCCACAACTGTGCTGACAGTACAGCGAGCTAGACAGTGCCTGGACTCTGAGGGCAGCTGAGGCTCAACCATATCAGATAACCCTATGTCAGACACCACCAACTACCGCTATGTTGCTATAGTATGTATGGAATAGTGAACATCTGTGTACATCCTATAGTCCTGCAGCTGTCATAAAGTGAAGCAGTAAAAGTTTCAAGATTCTAGAAAAATGACCTCAAGATGAAAAATCATTCCAAATTAAGGAAAAAGAATTCATCATTAAGAAGTTATTGTACATAAATGTTAATATATTTTTATAAACCTTAAGATAGGAATTTTCTAAGAATGTTACTGTTGATATTGTAAACATGAGAACCAAGATTAGAAATGTATTTTTCCCATGTATTTTCTTGTTCATTACTAGTGGCCACTCAGCTACACTATAAGGTACCTAGACTAAGAAAATATTGATACATGTTATATATGCTTGTCATGAACAAGAGATAAAAATACCAATAATTTTCAAATCTTAGAACTGTAATAAAGCATCACCCTTAAATATATTTTTATAAGATCAGAAAGCAATATGTAATTTTTTGTGTTACCGGTATTTTTGAAAATTCTAAAGTTATTGGTTTCTAGGATAAAGAGCATAATCAAAGAACAGTGAGTCAGTTTTAGTAAAAAACAGCAAAGCATATTAAACTAAAGTATGATGTAACTTAATACTCAATATAATGACAAAACCTTACTCTACAAACACAGGTAAATGATGGTAAAATTCATCTTACTGCCTATTTATTAAAAGTTTATCTAAATACAGACACACATTCTTTTATGCATTATCTATATCTGCTGAATCTACAATTCTAGCATTCACTGTTAGGACATACAACTTACAAAATGAAAAATATTTACGTTTGGCCATTTATAGAAATAGTATATGTATACCAATAACCCAACAATGCACAATGAACTTCCAAGTCTACAAATCCATCCAGTTCTGAGTCAGCCTCAGTGAACGTTCACTGGCCAGGCCATCTCCTTACACATGACAACAGGAAATTCCAACTCACCAGCTGTATAACCCTTCCCATTGACCTGAGATGTCTTATTTTTAGATTACAAAGGACAAGCATGTAACTGACTTCACTAACCCAGAAATTGAGCTTAATTTATTTTATAACTGATAAAAAACAAGGATTAAACAATCTGGTGTATATATATTAGATATAGGAGTAAACCAGTCAGGACAATTACGGTATACAAAAGTAACAAGCATTTTATAAGCATCTGCCATTACAAACTGCCCTTAAGAATCTCCTGTCAACTTGCTAAAGTCCAACTGGATCCTAATTGTTGAAAAAATTCTTATAGCTTAAAACAGGGGGAAAAATATTTATATATATTTATCCCTACTTAGTAAACTTGACCCTTGCTTTAGTTACTGCTTTTAATGCTAACAAAGTAAACGTATGTACAGAGGTAACAGGAACCAGTTATTTTCAACTTAAATTGAGAAGTTTGTGGAAAGAAAAAATATACAATGCAGACATATTTTAAAGTTTTGTTTGTTTTTTGTTTTTCGAGACAGGGTTTCTCTGTGTGGCCCTGGCTGTCCTGTAGACCAGGCTGGCCTTGAACTCAGAAATCCGCCTACGTCTGCCTCCCAAGTGCTGGGACCAAACGTGTGCGCCACCACTGCCCAGCTATTTTAATCATTTTTATTTTAAAGAAATATCTGAACAAGCAGAGGCATGGTGATTTCCCAGCACTAAGAGGCTGGTTTCATACTGAGAATGAGTCCCACATGTGTCAGAACTGGGCAAAGAAAGACCAACCCCATAACCAACTGCCGATCCTCCATCTAGCACTGCACTAGCTCAGTCACACACAGGAGGAAGATAGGAAATGTTTTCTGTCACTGAGAGTGATGCTGCTTTCTATGTATGTTTAAAAGGTCACTTTCATATTTGTATAGCTATGGGTCCTGAGCCACATGGATTCAAACTTACTTTTGTATTATGGATGTAATCTGTGGGATTCATCTGCACAGAACTAGTGAAAAGCTGAAAGACCAAACAAGAAAGATGATAAGTTTAAAAAATATTTAAAAAGATTTGTGTTAAAAATTTTTATACAATCATGGTGAGTGAAGAGAGGTCACTCCTACATGAGGAAGTTTCCACAGATTCAATCAAGTTTGGAAAAGCAAGAAAGCAGAAAGAGAAACAAACAAAAGGCAGAGCAAGCTGGCCCATGCACTAGATGGAATTTTATCTTGTAAGGATCTCTCCACAGTGGGGTAACTAGTTCTCAATTCATAATTCTTATCCATTCATTAAATCTCCACTCAATTTAATATCTTTTATTTCTCTCTCTCTAAATGTTTGTTCCTGGCCATACGATGCACCAAAGGCCGAGTCCCATGTCTTGATGCTAAGCATTTATTGAATACCTACTCATTGATTACATGATCAACTCATCAAATCTACTGACAGTGGAACCTAGCATTCATATCAAGTGGGGCCTCTGACAATATGGTGTACCTACTTTCTTTCCTTCGTAGCAAAGGAAATTAATAAGTGCTAAGACAATGCCAATGCGCTGTACTCACATTCCAGCCAATTTATAAATACAACTTTCATGTCATAAGCTTCAAAATCCTAGCAAATCCCCTCCACAGGGTAAGGCTTGTAAGACATCACTGGCATCATAAAAATATTTATTTCTGCTCTCCAGGAGCTTACAATCTAAAAGATGATACAGACATTAAATAACCAACTTATACTCATATACAATCCAGTTTTACAATTAGAGCTTAAAAGCACTAAGGAGTTTGGAGACCAAGAGGAGAGGAAAGCATGAACACAGGCAGACATAGGATGAAACCTAAGAGTCATAATGAAGCTAAGTACTACTCGTCATCAATCTGAGAGAACATCAAGAATTTGGAAGACAGAGAAGTACTTAGGAATAGTAACACCAGGAAGGTAGAGTATATTCTAGAAATGGTTAAGACCAGTCCAAATAACAGAAGTTCTAACTTACACAGTTATATACAATAAATAAATAAATAAATAAATAAATAAATAAAGCTGAGCAAAGCCAAAGCCATGAGTGGTCCAGGCCCTGTCTAATCAGGCTTAGTTCAGACCCCTAAGAACAATCCAAGCACTGAAACAGACCATGGTTTGTGCTGGATGAGAATGAGCAAAGCAAGAAAACAACAAAATGCAGGTTAGTTCTTTTTGCTTCCAATCTCTGTAGACTCTGACTCCTTTCCTTAAAGACCACAGTTGTCACAGAGGTATCCTTGGCTCTCTTTCCATTTCCCTGTTTTCTTATCACCCAATGGCCGCTGAAGAGGAATGCAGCTCAAATCCTCGGTGGCCGACGACTATCTCTACTACTTCAGAGAACCCTGATGCAATTCTACACCTGTAGACAGGGTGACACCCGAGTGAGGCCAGCAATGCAAGCAAGCTTCCTTCTCCTTCTTTTGCCTCAGCATCCTGTTCAGACTTGGGAGCATGTCTTACATACTCTCAGAAGATAGATGAGGCAAAATATATACAACCAATTCCCATATAAGGAACTGATGCAACTTAAGTTCTCTGGCCCGACGCCCTCTTGCTGACTCCACCCTGATACAGAGAGAACAGAACATTACAAAGTGTAGCCAGAATTCTCAACGCACTTGGTTTATATCTTGAGCATCTTCACCATTTTAGAGAATAAGGCAAGCAAGCCAGAGCTAGATTTTAAAATTTATGACACTTCAATCTAATTCATAGATGATATAAGTCTTACATGAGAGAAGTGAAAATACAAAATTAGGGTGGTTTGTCAATGTTATTTTGAAAACCAGTATCTAGTGATGAGATAAGAAAAGCAAAGAGAGTCTGGTATATATATGAGCTGCATTCCTCCTCAGCAGTCAGTGGGTGATATGAAAAACAGGGGAAGTGAAATGGGAAGAGAGCCAAGGATACGTCTATGACCATGTGGTCTTTCAAGAAAAGTCCATGTCTTAAGAGACTGGAAGCAGAAGGGGAAAATGCTATTAATGAGTATATAGTTTCAGGAATAAAAAAAACATTTGGGTACTGAATTTAAATAATCTAAGGACTTTCACATAAAGCAAGATATCCCAAATGTGCAGAGTAGAATGGAAGAGAGGTAGACAGACACAGACATACACCCCAAGGATGGAAATTTGAATTGGGTGTAAGGAGGGAGGCAGCTAATGGTTACCTCCAAGAAAGGATACAAAACTGCTACAGTGTGAGAGGCCTGGAGCATAGTGATTTATTCTCAGTAAGTATGGAGGTTTGAATAGCAATTTAGTATATGTTCAAAGTGAAACTGAAATGAACCAAAGACCACATGGCTTTGTAGATAGCCAGAATTATTATTATTTTTTAACACTCACATTCAGAGTTGAGACTGAGGCTAATGGACTCAGGGAGGTCTGTTAGGTTACTGCTACCAAGCCGGAATAGGATATCCACACTTAACTCAATTACCATGGTAATAAGAACAGCATGGAAAGGAGGAATTCTTTAAAGACAATGAAATACAACCTTGTGTGGTACGGGGAATTTGGGAATGATGTTCAAGCTCTGTGATGGACTAATTTCATGAGAAGAGATGTACATGATTAATAAACCAGAAATAAGACAGAAGAGGAAGAAAGGACTAATTCCTTTTGGCATCATTAAATTTCTTATAATGACAATACTACAGAATCCTTTGATATGAAAGATTCCCTGTGAAGCATGTCTCAAAATAAAGAGCAGATCTTTGGAAAAGAGGAAAGAACAAGTGTCATGTGAGCAGGACAAAGCCAGGTGAATCTAGAAAGCTTTGAAGACCAAGAGAAGAACGCACAGACAAAAGGCAACAGGGCAGATCCAGATGCTCAGGGGCCTGAAGTCAAAGGGAAAGTTGGAGTTCAGTTCACAAAGCTGGGGACAAAGACGGAGACAGGCAATCAGACTCGACATTAAAAATATGCCAAATAAAATGAAATGTATTTGCTAGAAAAACAGTAATTCTCTTAAGTATTAAAAAGTGTATTTATGCTATTCCCACTTCTACTAATTTCCAAAGGTCTTTATTCAATTTATTCTAGAGAAAAATATACATACAGTAACACAACAGCAAGTCAAGACTAAAGCTGTATTCAGTAGCAGTAATGTTGAAAAGAGAGGCTTGTTATAGGAGCAACTGCTCCTCAGAGGCAGACAGCGACCACATGCCAGTGTCCTGTACCCATCTGCCTATGCTTCCTAGTAAAACCATTAAGAAAGTAAAATACAGTAAGCATAGAATACAAAGAGTATTGATTTTAAATGACACATGGAAGTATACAAACCACCAGTAAAAGAAAGAGTATCCAAAATACCTACATCAACCAGAAGATCTGGGTCTATGCTAAACTGTCTTCCTGAGAGCATAGCTTGGAAGTCCTCTAAACTGCAATCAATACTGTCAAGGTAATCCAACAGCTCAACCCTAAAGAAAAAAAAATAACAATTTCATATTCATCAGGTATTCTCATTCTTATATCGAAAACCACTGTTGGTAACTTAGCTAGTCTTCAAAATAATCTTGGTGAGTCCTTAAGTCCTTAAGACATTCCATTTAAGGTTTGGAATTTCAAACTCATAACCTTTACATAAATTTATGCCCTTCAGGAAAGAGATGCTGTAATAACAGCGTGCTTTACCTTTTTCTTCTTTACTACCTCACTACTCTAATACTCCTAATAATCAAATTACTTCTATACTATAAATTACTCCATTTTAATACAATGTCCCTCAATAGAAACTATACCACTTTATACAACTGGTAGTTAAAAATCAAGAATACCTTACAATTAAAACAAGAATTTCATTTTAAAAATCTCAAGAATTGCTCACCAAAGTTCCAAGACTACTCATGGACAATTAAATCCTATTTACTAGAGAGTTCACCTTTGATCAACAGAAAGAGACAACACAGGGTCTACATCTAAAAGGAAGTTCACTGTATCACGTAAGCTACTATTGTTACTTTAAATTTATAGAAATTTAAGTATTACTTTAGGTTTATTATAGAACTGAATATAAGAAAGTAATTCAAAACATCTGTGTAAACACTCACTTTCCTAACAGGTTAATGTTGTCATTCAGAATGGAATCCATCATGGTCACAGGGTCTTCTGAGGTCAGACTGGAGGAGCCGTTTAGCTGGATAGCATTCGATGTAAGAGGGCCACCGCCGCCAGCATTCCCTACACATAAGGATTCTCTGGCTGGTTCACTCTGCTCTCCACTCTGAATGACAGGGGCATACTCATCCTCATTGTCATCTTCAACAATAACAATGTCAGGATACTGGCTACAGCCATAGCAGCAATATGAGAGGAAAAAAAAGACAAAACAAAAACCATTACAACTTTAGACAAGGTAAATTGATTTTTCATTCACTGCAAGATCCTCAAATCTATGAAAAGGTTTCTTTGATTTGGAGTAAGTAGTAGTTTAAGCACACATTTTGACAGATGATAGAAAACCAAAACAACAACAAACAAACAAACAAAAACCAGTTTAACTCCAAATCAATTTTCATTCTTTTTTTTTTTTAGGTAGCTTTATATGGTTCAATAATTCCAAATATGTGAAAAAGATTAGTGTGCCAAACCAAATATCAAAAAAGAATTAGTTTTTCAAAAAAACCAAAACATCAAGCAAAGACAAACTAAGGCTTTTCTAGTATTTCATAAGAAAAATGACCCATATTTTCCCAAATTTTATCTCATGATTCCTTACTTGGAGGGATCAACTATAACATCCTCATTTGTTTCTGGAATAACTGGAATATTTTCTTCATCCACATTATCATCAGTAACATCATAAATAATTATGTCATCTGAAATCCGTTCTCTTGACTTTAAACCTTCAGTCCTGCTGTGTGGAACCTAAAGAATCAGGAGAAAACAAAAATATATGAACTACTACAAAAGGTATCAGCCAAAAAAAAACTGGACACATCCTATTTACTAAATGTTGAGGATTCAATACTAAACCAAACAGCTTTGTCCTCTGTCTTTCTGGGACTCACATACTAATGACTTATAATATCATTTTACAGAGCTATTAAGTATATATCTATATTCTACTTAACAAATTAGATTACTGTAAGAGACCCTGAAGATGAATGACATGCCCAAAGTATGTTTTTCCATGGAGAAGTTCAAATTCTAAATTACTTTTTTTTTAAAGATTTACTTATTTATTTTATGCATATGAGTATACCACCATTGCTCTCTTCAGACACACCAGAAGAGTACACCAGATCTCATTACAGATGGTTGTGAGCCACCATGTGGTTGCCGGGAATTGAACTTAGGACCTCTGGAAGAGCAGTCGGTGCTCTTAACCACTGAGCCATCTCTCCAGCCCCCTAAATTACTTTTTTAATAGATAAGCAATGAACAAGTTCAAGGCCTTCAGAAATCTCAATCACAATTGCACAGCCACTGCACTGGTAGTGACTGTTCTATCTGAACACGCTGTGTCTAAAGAAGTTTTATTCTTACTCATTGAAGACCTTCGCTGAGAGAAATACAGCACTTCAAGAATCCCATAGTTAGAGGTCACTTGGCTATTTTACCAACAACTGGTTTGTTTTAATGTTACGATGTAGATACACAGGTCTGTCTGATGGTGCAGGTCTGTAATCTCAATTACTCAAGAGGTCAGACACAGGATTGCCTAGGCTACAGAGTGAGTTCAACAGCAGCCTAAGATAGCTTGGTGGAATCCCATCACAAAATGAAAAAAGGTAGCTAGGGATAGAATTCAGTGTTCAATGCTTGCCTAGCAAGCACTGGACTGTAGGATTGATACCCAGTAACACCAAAAGAAAAATAAAAGGTATGGGTACATTTAGGTCAGTTATATTAAGAAGTCCAATTCTCTAAAGCAAGTAAGTCATTATTATAATGCAAAAATAAATTTAAGTTTCAACTTAAATGACACAGGTAAGAGAAGTAAAATGGTTTTTTTCTTCTTTTTTTTTTTTTCTTTTTTTTTGGTTTTTCAAGACAGGGTTTCTCTGTATAGCCCTGGCTAAAATGTTTTAAATATATAAATTCTAGTTAAACACACACACACACACACACCCTAAAATATATGAAACATTTTAAAAAATATATAAATTTCAGTTAAACTAAAACAAACCATCTACTTATATAAGCTTTCAATCCAACACTCATGCTAAACAGGTTTACAATATATACTTGGTTTAGAAAGAAAAAGGGGGTGAACACTGAAACATGAAGTTAACACTATCCCATGGGATAAAATAAACAAATAAACCTTCAACAGTTCAACAGTAAATCTGACATAATATTTAAAAATTCTAACAGTTCAAAATAACAGCAGTAACTTAGTAGGACAGCATTTGCCTTGTCCTAAAACTTCCCTCAAAAACTCAGCTCTGATCTCTAATGCGCGCACGCCCGCGTGCACACACACACACACAAAGGATTATCAATGAGAGAAAGCAGTATCATAAAAAAGGCTTCAATTACTTTGATGGTAGACTAATCTGCAATTAGATGTTAAGACTGACAAATTATACAGTCTATAGCAGAAACAAAAGCATGCAAAATATTTTGAAATTGCTAGAGAAAAGTACTCTAGTTGGCATATAATTATAGAAGAGGAAAAGTTGCATAGTGTAATCATGTTACACTATGATGACATCATCACACTCTTCAACTTATACAGCATCACAAAAAACTACATTTCTCAACCCCCCGACCCCGAAAAAAGAAGCCACACTGTTGAGGTAAACTGCATGCAGTACAGACTGCACAGTATTGAAATAACATCATCTATATCATGTTTAGGTGTTATGCAAAATAACAACAATCCTTGGAATTCAGCACATAAACCAGCCAGGGCAATGACACATAGGAAAGCTTGGAAATAAGCAATTGTATTTGTAATGACATTTCTCAAAATCCTTTAAGAAAATAATGAACATGTCATGACGTAACAGAGCTGGGGAGTGAGCACTTACATTATCATTCACTAAACGTCTGTGACTGCATGAAACACTGCCATATAAAATTTAGTTTGAGACAATAAACATAAAATACATTAAAATTTACTTTATGGTGGTGATTATCAGTTGGTTCTTTGACTATGTGCTGAAATAGATTCTTCTTTGGAGCTCCATTTGTGTTTAGAAGTAGGGGCCTGTAAATAATAATTGTAATATTTATTTAATTGCATCCCAAAAATTAAAGAACAAAAGCTTTCTAATAATTTACTCATAACACATCATATTTACTTTAATAGTGAATGAGAACTTTCAATAAGGATACAATAGAAATTCTTTAGAACTATTCAACTCCATACAAAGTATATCTACTTTTTTAAAAAGTAGTATCACAGAATAAAAGGCAATAGAATTAAAGCCACAGACTTTATAAACTGTCAAAATCCTGGCCTTACAGTTCATCTTCTTCTCCTTCCATCTATGCCTTTTGTCAATTATCCTTCTAGTTTAGGTGTGACAATGACATCAAGAGCTAATATATTTGTATGCATTACAAACTATCTTTAAGGTTTTAAATTACCAAGTCTACTAAATTTAAAATAATATTTGATTCTCTCCCTTCCTCACAACATTATTTTTAAAGAGTTCTCCTCCTAATGTTACTTTAAACTGTTAACATGAATAAACAATCAGTTAGTAACACAGGCAAGTCTACCAAGTGACCATCTGGCCAATCTGGACTTCATAAACACATAAGAGGAAGCTGAGCCTGTTGGTGCCTGTCTGCAACCCCAGTACTCAGGAGGCAGAGTAGGAAGATGGGGAGTTTGAGGTCACTTCCAGGTATCTCGGTAAGATCCTATCTGATGGAAGGAAGGCAGGAAGGAGGACAAGATGACAATGAGAGGATAAACAGGTTGCATATATCCAAAACACGGAACCTGATTATGTTGATAGGGCACAAACGGAAAATTCACTCTTAAGTATGTGATGGGCTATGGTGAATTAAGGACCTATGAGATGAAAATCTTCCGAGGCCTTTCAGCTGTATGTCTAAACTACCTCATGTACAAAATTATTAATATTATATATAATTACTTTCAGACTGTATGCACACAAAACATAAAAATTTGAACTCAGACATAAATTTCATCATAGGTAAATCATAGGTCTGCAAATATTCCAAATCTGAAAAAACAAAAAAACCTCTCAAATATTTCTACTATCCTAAGTATTGTGGAAAGGGGTCCTCACCCTGTTAAGATTACTCTTGAAGTGCTAACATAATTTAACAAGGGCAAGCTGTTCTCTGGTACCAGGGATACACTCAGCAAACAGCTATTCATGCTTCAACACTAAATTGTGTGTAAGCCAAAACTCACAAAACTTACCTTTTACGTTTTAAACTCACAAGTTGATTATTCTGAACCAATGTAACAATAAACTGGACAATCTGAGAGGAAAATGTAAATGAAATTCTTTCATCAAAGACTGTGCAAATTATATTAAAGCATATTAGTTACTACCCAATTTTCTGCCCTCAAGGTGCTCAATAAAGGACTCTAAAACTCACAGAAATAATGCTATGTCATTTTATTTCCCACAATCTTAACATATGAGATTTGCTTTTACAGGAAGACAGCACTGTGATGCAAAAAAGACAAACTGGTGTTTGACAAACATTTTCTAACAAAGGTAATATAACTAGAAGCAAAAGGAGTTAATAACTCAGAACAGGTCATAAAATTCAGGTTTGAAAGAGTATACTGGCCAGTTTTATCATCCATGGAAGCTTACCCAGCTATAGACATAGTAAATTTTAAATATCTACTACATTTAGAGGAAACTCTATTAAACAGATATAACTAACCCTTCTTATTTTATAGACTTGTTTCTTTATGTAAGACAAATGGATAGCTGTGGTGATCCAGTATCTCCTTAGACATTTAATCTCCACCTCACTACAGAACTGTGCCATCTGAATTCTGATGGAGCTCAGCAGCGGATGGGTTAATTAGGTGTTTAGAAACCTTCTAGGTAACCTTTATGAGAGCCACCGTGGCTTACAGTAGGGCTTGAAATGTTATTGTCAGCTTCCTACCAAAGATGACAAGTAGAGTGAAGCCGGTGAGTAATAAGGACCGAGTGTTCTGGTGTCTGAAAAGGGTCAAAGGAGCTGAAGGACTCTGGTTCCGACGCTGTAGGGTTTTATATGCTTTATGAAACTTAATTACATACCAGCTAAGTCCATTACATTATACATCATATTCAAACTTCAGATCGCAACAGGCTACGGAGGGAGTTCAAAACTGAAGTCTTGTTGTAACTTTACTAATTATCTTTGGTTTTTTGGAAAAAGAAAGTGTAGATTAAGTAGTTAATATTTAACCAAAATGCTGTCTTGTAAAAAATAGTAACAGAGTCTTTTCATCAAGTACAAAATTAGGAACATCTGTTATTTTAACTCTCCCTAACAATTAAGTCCATTAAGGCCATGCATTACAACTGTGAGCAGAAGTTTAAAAAGAAAACATATACTTGAATGAAACACTGAGAATTGAATTCAATTATATTTAACCTTAATGTCATCTTATAATACTAGTATACTGTTTTGATCATAGGCCACATGTGACAACTGCTCTTCAGCTCTGCCCTAAGGCTGGTTCACTACAACCAAACCCTGTCAGTCATCAACTTATTTTTAGCTCAAGTGCCTTTTCAGGCAAGAACAAGATTCATCGCTCCCCACCCTCCCCCCTCAAAGAACCTGTTGCTATGAGCCTAGCTTACTCATAAGCAAAAAATAGATCCGTTTATTGCTCTCATGTTTCTTTTCTTAATAACAAATGGAAATTGGAATGTACAGATTAAATGACAAGGACCCAATGCTGTGGCAGATTCTAAGTCTCCCTTGGATTCTGGTCAGTAATGTTGAATTTATTACTTTATTTTAACTACACTATATACCAAGCCTAATTATAGCCCAAAAAAGCACCACTGAACTCCTAGTTGGGCCAAATGACTTAAAAATTAACTATACCTATCAGAGTGAAAAGCAACAAGAAAAAGTCCATTGAACAGTCAAACACAAACACAGAACACAAACAAGTAAATACAGAGTACAGGACGGGCTGAAGTTTCTTACCTTTCGAATAACTTGTTGCTGCTGTGCATGCTTTGCCCTTAACTCTGACACCTCCTTCCAAAGGGATTCATTCTCACTGTATTAAAATGTATTTTAAAAAGCAAAAAAGACTGGGTCAGAAGATCAAGCCTCAATAGCTTTTAATCAAGAAAGCCAGAGAACTTGAACTCAGAGGTGGAAGAGGCAGGCAGAGATAGGAGAGTTACAGGTTCAAGACAAGCTTAGGCTATACAATAAGACCTTATCTAAAGAAACAAGTACTGGATAACTATACTACTTCTCCTATACTATAAGTATTTCTTCTTAACTATTATCTACTAGTTACAACAATACAGGGGGAAAAAGATACATACTTACATGTATATACTAGTAGGTAATTTACCCCTTTTGATAACTGGGTTTGTTACTATTTGCTTAAACATATACTAAGTTTCAACAGGATAGCAAGTATCTTCAGCCTTTGTTAATTGCTTCAGGAAACAAAGGAAAGCAACAATGACCAGCATCTGATGTTCTGCAGGCATGTACTTAGCATCTTACATGTGTGAGTCACTAAACTTCCATAAGCACAGCCAAGAAAAGAATCATGTTCTTCACTCATAGATGAAGACTCTGATGTATGGTAAATAGAAGGGACTTTGCCCTACATCACTGAGATACATCTACAACTATTAGAGTAATATGAAAGTCTGTCAGACCCTACAGCTGTCTGAAGGTCTGCCTCAAACCCTCTAAGGAAGCAAAGGACACCTCTAAGTGTTTTTAAAGAAGGAAATTCAGTAACTTATCCAATAGGCATAATTCCTTTCACTTCTTTCTTGCCTTGTAAAACTGAAATTGTAATATGTGAATATTAGTAGAGTTAAAATAGAAAGGTAATCCAACTATCAAACACTTATATGAATTCCTATTTATCTCATAAAAGTTATCTTCCTCAATATGTACTATTATTAAAAAAAAAAAAAGATGGCAGGTTTACATATAGAGGTACCAGAAAAGGAAATTGTTTTAAGTACTTACTAAATAATCACTGTTTTCAAATTCAAACTTAAAGCCACTGCTAGCTGTCTACCGAGATAGAAGATGGTTACCACTAAGAGTTAAAGGACGAGTAAACGATCGAATGCTTGAATTAGGTTAAAGGACACTGCTGACAGAAGACAAATAGAGCAAATAACATAGCTAGTTAGATAAAACAAGCAAAATTGGAAAGTTTAAGGCTTTTTCAAACAAGGAATCAAAGTCCAAAGTCACTCATCATGAATATATTTGAATTAAAAACTAACGCAAAAATGTGAGATAGAATGTATAAAATAACTATTCTCAGGCTCTTGTAATTAAAGGAAGACCCCAGATATGTAAGAATAAAACACACCTAATCTAATACATTATTGGTATGGCAGTTAAGAAAATGCTACTAAGTAATGCAGTGAAACAAGGAAAAACATGCTTTTGAAGATAAGCGGTTTGTACAGGCCCTCTCCAGCATCTCTGTGCAGTAACAAGTAAGGCAACTCTCATGTGTATATTTTTTTTATTCTTATTTGACATGTCTTACTTTTTCCTAAGCCACAGAAAGACATACATTTTAACAAAGTCATTTATGTATAAAGACCATATGAAAACTGATTATATATATATATAAAATTTACTACACTATCTTAAAGATCATAAGCAAGACCACTTTCATGGCTAGATTAAAGACCATATGAAAATGGTTATATATATAACTTACTACACTATCTTAAAGATCATAAGCAAGACCAGTTTCATGCCTAGATTTATATATTTTTCTGACAACTATAATTAAAACTTATTATTAGGACAAAGTCTACAGCTACAACCTAAAAGTAAAGCAAACTAACACTTATAGGCAAAACAAACAAACAAACAAACAAACAAACAAACAGAAAACATTGATCTTGGCTACTGAAGACTACTTAAAATAAAACACCAAAGAATCTCCAGACCCCAACACACATACCCCAACCTCCATAATATAGTAGGACTATATTTGGAAATAATATTTTTACCTTTTTAATTCTGAAAGCCTGGACTCAATAGTTTCTTGTTTTATTTGAACCTTCTGAGCACTACTAATAATTTTTGTTAAATCTTCTTGACGAATTTTATTTTCCTCTGGTTTTGAAGATGAAACCTTCCAAAATACAAATTTAGAAAATTAAAGATATACTAAGCCCCTGTGATTGCAAATTAAAACTTTTTGTTATCTAGAAGTTCTAGATAAATTCTAAAACAAGAATACAATTTATAGTTCGATACAAAAGAAAACAAAGAATAATCACTTTATTTCTCCCTAGCTTTCTTAGGAGTAAGCCATCTCATTATAATGGGATAAGCAGGACTATGAGAATCTTTGTTTATTCCCTCTGCCAAATTACTTACCATTTCCAAGTGTCTTTAGTATCATATTCCACATTTAATTCAAAGTATACAGTAATATAGTTGTACAGTATGTACCTTCATGTTGGGTGAGACTTACATATTTTAGCCCCTGAGCTATATATATGCATTCCTTTGCCCCTTCCACCACTGCCTCACACTTGTTGGTGATGGGAACTGAAGCCAGGGTTTTCAGGGTGTCCTATAGTGGACCATGTCCCTGTTCTTTCTATCCACCTTTTTAGATTTAGTAAAGACATTCATTTCAGCAGAAGATACCTGGTTTTTGATTTTTCCCCTCAGGCAGCTCAGGAGTAAGCGCCCCCATTAAGATGTGTAGCCGCCCTCTGGCTCAACACAGTCAATATTTCCCTTCCCTTGTTAAAGTGAAGACTGGAGCTCTCTCAGCACCACTGAGCTTAGAAAATAAGTGATGGGAAGAGGCAGATGATTCATCTATGCTTTGTTAGTCTAGTTTGTCTCAATCATTATTCACATGTATTTGTTATTATTGGGGGTTACTGAGAAAGGGTCTCACTCCATAGTCCAGGCTGGGCTGGAACTCACTATTTAGTCCAAGATGGTCGTAAACTTGCAGCAGTCCTCTGCCTC
The DNA here is from genome assembly GCF_004785775.1 of Grammomys surdaster. Taxonomy (NCBI): domain Eukaryota; kingdom Metazoa; phylum Chordata; class Mammalia; order Rodentia; family Muridae; genus Grammomys; species Grammomys surdaster. The sequence goes on from NW_021604660.1 coordinate 330,681, forward strand.
CCAAGTGCTGAGACTACAGCTGTGCACCACCACACCAGGCCTTTTCTGTACACAATTTTTTTCGAGACAGGATTTCTCTGTGTAGCCCTGGCTGGCCTCGAACTCAGAAATGTTCTGGAACTCACTCTGTAGACCAGGCTGGCCCAGAACTCAGAAATTCACCTGCCTCTGCCTCCCAAGTGCTGGGATTAAAGGCGTGTGTCACCACTGCCTGGCTTCTTCTATACACTCTTAATTTAAATTCAGTGGCTTAAAAAAAAAAAGTCATGCCTCACATTCATAACCTAGTTAGTTCATGTCAGCAGCAGAAGCTTACCTTCCTTTTAATGTTCTCCAACAAGTCATCCTGGCCTTGTTTGAAATAAGGATGTTGAAATTCAACAGGGCCATCTCTTTCCTGTTTGACAATTCCAGATTCGATATGTACTACTTTACGGAAGCCATCTGACAAAGATTCAAATTTAATGACTAACATTAGACAAGTGAACCATTCATGGAGTTTATACAGCAATACACTGTTATTTGAATGAGAAGAGCAAACCACTGGTCACACTCACACATATTTAGCTGCCTCACAAAGCTCGCCATGTTGTTGTGTTTGAAGTACTTAGGAAGAATTTCCTTTGCAAATCTCTGCTCATCCAAGACCAGAAAACTTTGTCCATTCTAAAAATCAAAGACCAGAAATGTCAATTAGTTAAGGTCCACTGACAAAAATCTAAATCAGCTCTGGTAAGTGTTCTTAGATACCTCCAGACCAACACTCTTTCTGATAATGAAAAAACAAAACAAACTAACAACAACAACAACAAAAACCTCCTCAATTACAAGCCAAATTACAAGAATTGGTGTCAGCTTCAACCCAAAAGCTTCATCATATTCTGTGATGAAATATTAGAAGAATTTCTATTAGGTAAGCAAAAATAAATTGGTAAATCACTGTTTTATCACTATCCATAACATATGTAACTACATTTTAGTACATGACACTGAAAAGCTATAAAAGAATTCAGAAAGTTTTCTGGTTACAAGATTAATTCAGTAGAGTGTGGTTCAGGGACTGGAATTTAGAGCTAGGCAAGTACTTACTTACTGAAATATATATCTAGCCTGCTTTTTAATTTCTAAAATTAGATTTCCTTAATTATAGGTTAAGTATATGTTGTATAAGTGTAGACCACATATATGTCCTGCCATCCACGGAGGTAAAAAGAAAGTTTCAGATCACCTAGAACCAGAGTTACATACATGTATGCCAGCATGTGAACACTAGGAACCAAAGTGCTCTTAACCACTAAGTCGTCTCTCCGGCCCTTAGTTTTTGTGATAGTCTCAAGAGTTGCCAGGGCTGGCTTAGAACTCACTCTGCAACCAGCCCAGGCTGGCCTCAATTTGGTGATATTCATGACAGCCTAAAGGAGCTGCAACAGGATACACCACCACCACCATCAAGCCAGGCTGGTTTAGTGTTAAAAGTCACTAAGTGTTTTTCATTCAAAAACATTAAAACAATTAGAGACTTAGTACAAAACTACAATAACTGGAGGCAGACAGAGCAACAGAAAAAACAGACACGACAGCCCAGTAATTATGTCTGTCAGTGAGTTTTCTAGCTTCATGGAAGCTCGATGAGAAAACAACAAGTCCTTTTGGGAAATGGTATTGAAAACACACGTAAAACAATACAGCTGACACCACTTACAAAATCTAACTCAAAGTACATCAAAACCTAATAAACCCATTAGTATCAAAGACCTAAATTTTAGGATAAAATATTTCATGACAGTGGATTTGGAAATGATCTCTTGAAATATGGGTAACATAAACAAAATCATCAGAAATATGGGACCGTATCAAGTTTTAAAAGTATTGTATGTAGAACGTCAGCAAGAATGAAAGGAACAAGCACAGATGGGGAAGACTGTAAATCATGTATGTGACATATACGTGTGACACACATTCACAACGGATATACATCATCTACAATCCAAAAAAACCCAAAAAAGCACATTAATAATAAGCCAGAACTTTAAGCAGCAATTTTTCCAAAGATCCTTAAATTGCCAATAAATAAATGAAAGATGTCCATATTTACCAACTGTTAGGAAACTGAGACTGAAACAGTAAGATACTACTATTTCCCAGCAATTCAGAATGGCTTTTATCAAAAAACATGTTAAAGGTGTGAAGGAATTTGAACCATTATGAATTACTACTGGAATACAATATAGGACAGCTCTTGTGGAACTACAGTACAAAGATTGCTAAAAACAAACACAAAAAATAAGTAAATTTACTACTAAAGTAATTTACTATTAAGTAAATTTTACTACTAAATCAGTCAATTCCTATTCTGTAAAAACACTACAAAACAGAGAAAAAAAAAAACTGAAGAGATATGGGTACCACAGGATCCCTGTAATAGAAGTCACAAAGCCAAAATGTAAAAGCAGCTTAAGTGTCCATCATTTGATCAATGGATAAACAAAATGTGGTACACACATTCAATGAAATACTCAGATTCATTTGACATGGATGAACGGTAAGAACATTATACTATGTGAAATTAGCCAGTCCAAGGGCAATATATACTTTAAGATTCCACTTACATAAAGAATTTTTAAAAGCCAATTTCTCAGGTAAGTAGAATGGGAGTGTGGGAGCTCAGGATGAGAGGTGACTACTGCTGCGAACAGGCAGGCACTTTGTAGCTGTTTAAATGAACACGGTTCATAGACTTGAGTGATTGGCCCCAGTTGGTGGAACTGTTTGGGAAGAATTAGAATGTGTGGCCTCGTTAGAGGGGTTTATCACTAGAGACCAGCTTTGAGGTTTCAAAAGTCTACACCATTCCCACTCAGCTCTCCTTGCCTCTGGCTTGTAGATTATCAGATGTAAACTCCTAGCTGCTGCTCCGGTGCCATGCCTGCTGCCTGCCTCAGTCCCCATCCTGATGGTCATGGACTCACCTTAGCGTTTGTAAACCTCAAATGGACTCTGGTCATGGACCATGTCCTGGTCATAGTGTCACATCACAGCAATACACGTTAAGACACAATTTCAGTTTGAAAAGATAAACTGTAGTGTAACTGAAGTGTACACTTAAAAATAGCTAAAATGATTAATTTGGTGTCACTGGTAAAATGTGTTATTTTACAAACAAAACAAAAACAACCAAAAACCCGCAAAGGTGGCAGTATAAATCATTCAGAAAAAGGATTATTTAATAAGATGCTGGACAACTAAATAAATAAAAAAGCAAGATGGATCCATCAAACCACCCACAAAAGTTTACTTCACATAGACTTAGAGAAAAGAAAAAGCACATTTATTTCTATAAAACATGAAAGAAAAGACAATTTGAAACTGTCCCAAGACAGTTCAAATGAGTAAATGAGTAAAATGTCCCAATAATAAATTATCAAAACACACAGGATCTTTAATTAAATATAAAGATAAAAGGATCTAAGGAAAACAAATTTAGCACTGGAAAGCCACTCATTTTCCCTTAACTTAACCAATGCATTAAACTGTCTTAACTTTAAATGGTTTTCATTTTCTAGAGTTTTAAAGATGATGAAATGCAATTACAACAAATAGTAGGTAATTAAATATTTACTCTAAGGAATATTGATTTTAAAAAGGCTACAATACAAATTTTCTGCAGAACAGGAAGCTATGTAGCTAATAACAGAAGAGAACTTTACAATTCACTAATTACTATACAGAAGTAGAAATTAAAGCAAAGCCTTTTTTGAGGTAGTATTTTCTACTTACTCCACTGGTAACCTCTAAGAATGGTAATATTCTCTTTAAAGAGGTGAAGTAACTGAACATCTTATGCACAACTATCAAGGAAAAAAAGGTGATTTTATGTCTTTGGAAAGGAATGTATACAATCTGTGGTTAAATTATCAACATCTTATTTTCCTGTAACTCACAAATTGTTTATATACACCAGAAATTTGAAACATTTGATAGCAGCACGTGAACTAACTTCTATGGTCTCACTCTTGTGATTACTCTTTCCCCTCCCCCCTTCCTTGCTCCTTGTTCCTTCCAGTCTAATTAATTGGATTTTCCTTATCTCTATTTAAATACCAAATCATTTAGTTCCTTTTTGTAAGCGTGGCTCTGACGCTTTGATCTGCATACGAATGCTAAAGGTCCTGTTCCCCAATTGGTTCTCGATCATCGATAAAGATGCCAACGACCAATGACTGGGCAGAAGAGGCAGGACATCCAGGTTCCCGCAGGCAGGCTAGGAGATGCAGGAGGAGGAGTCACCACTCTGCTTCGAGGACTACAGTCACCAGCTATGTGAGATCTTGGGTCGAGTGGCCATTGGCTGCTTCCCCAAGGCGGGAGATTAGAAACACAACTAAGCTGAGGGCAGGTGTAGAGTGTTGAGCAAGAAGAAGGTAACCAGGCAACACAGGCTAAGGGCAGATTTAGCGTTGAGCAAGAAGTAAAGGAAAAGGCACACTAGCCAGAGGGAGACTTTGAAAAGCCCAGCCACTGAGCCGTAAGGTAAGTTAAAAACGAGCAGTGAGTGTGTCTTTTATCCTTGGATCTGAGATAGCCCCTGGGCCGGTGCATGTGACTCAAAGCAGTGTAGACAAAACTACACACCACACATTTTTTCTTTGTCTTCCTAAGTACTTTTCCTTCAACCCCCTTTCCTTTGAGTTTATCCTCAAAGGCTCTACAGGAACCTCAATGCCAAAGTTGCACCTAACAACCTATTCACTGCATCCGTTGGTATGTCTTGAAGTACAGAAGTCATGCTGTTCAGAAATATTTCTGTTCCTAGTAGTACATACCTTCATTCCTTATGATACTAGGTATATGCATATAACTAAAGGTGGCTAACCAAATGTAAGCAGAATAAAACAATTCTCAAATAGGGGTTGGTATACCTTCTCCAAAATGTTTGAGATCAGAAGAGTTTCAAATATTTGTAAAACCTCTTCAGTTCAACAGCCATATTCCAAAAATACCTAATTAGTTTATTATACATGGACCAGTTCAGATCCCAGAGAAGGCATTCTTGTTCCACACTATAGTGATCTCTTCTAATTTCAAACATAAAATGTAACCATACAGAATCTGCAACTAACATTGTTAGTAATCTGTTAAACTCCACCCCCAGAGTCACCTGACAACAGCCAGGTATGCTCCGCCCCAGAGTTACCTGGCAACAGGCAGGTAACCCTGCCCACTATAAAAGGGGCTGCTTGGCCCCTCCTCTCTCTCTTGGCTTCTCAACCCAGCACCTAAAGGTTGTCCTCTCCCCTCCCCCCTTCCCTTCTCCCTCTCTCCACGTGGTCATGGCCGGCCTCTACTCCTCTCTACTTCTCTCTCTTCTTGCTCTCCCACTCTCTTAATAAACCTCCCCTCGTGGAACCATCTTGGTCTGCTGTGATCTGTCCAAGTGGCGCCGTGACCTTTTAAACATGCCCCCTAATCTTCCACTATCTTCCACAGACCAAATCTGAGTACCCCTTCCCTTCTGCCTTTCTTCCCTTCCTTTCTTTCTGGAAGTGGGAAAGTAAAAGAGGGTATTGCGAATGAAAGTCCATCTAAAGCATGCCATACAAGCTTCTTTACTACTGAGCTATACCCTCCCCCCTGAGCCACTGTTAATTCTATTCTCTTCCCCAGCAACCTCTGAAGCTTTGACTTTACAATAGGTATCCAACCAAAGAACTTCTCTCACCACTACTGCAACCAGTCTGGAATTCTAACTGGTTCCCTTACCTCCTCCTGACCAAGAAAGGTCCTTAAGGCCCTAATGTCTCTGCTTTTGGCCATCACAATCTTATCTTCTTCCTAAAGACAGGACAACCACAAGTCTGTCTGCTTGCCCTAGTAGGGCATAGTGACAAGTCTTGTTTTCAATTCTTTTGCCTGACCCACCTGTTCTAACCACTCTGGTCTCTACTTAAGTGTTCTTTTAGACTGGTCTTTCCTTTACCTTTCCTAAGCCACCCATAGTTCCCACTCAGCTTATGTGCCTAGTTGTCAACTTCTTGCTGTAAACTCATTCATATTATCTGATCTGAAACAAGAGTCTCTTACACTCACCTGGTTCCAGTGTGTTTGGGAGAGTCTCCTGCAATGCAAAAAGGCTCATGCATGGTTAAAAGGAGCTCAAACAGCATTTTTTTTCCGTCACCCTCTCTCCCTTGGGAGGTTTCAAAGCCATGTTTCTAAGGCACCTCCTCATTGTTTTCTGTGATGCTCTAAGATGGAAAATGGCAAAGTTTTCTCAAAAATCAAATCAGTATTTCAGACTTGCTAATCTCCAAACTCATGATCCTACTTCTATCCAACAATCAGCTAGGACAGTATGTAAACATATTTGGGCATAAGGCTAAGGTATGGCTTAAAGGCAAAGTGGTTGCTTAGTAACCCTGGCATTCCTACCACAAAAATAATAGTACAAACAAATGGGCATGGTTATGTCCCAATTAAATTGTATTTATTCATCAGGCAGATGACAAGAGTCTTGGCTAGTTTTCTGGGTTTTTTGCTTTTTATTGTGACAGGGGAGCCTCAATTGAGAAAATACCCTCAAATGACCTCTAGGCATGCTTGCTCTGCATTTTCTTGGTTGACCTTTGAAATGGAAGGGCCCAGTTTACTGAGGACAATGCCTCTCCTGGGTAGACAGATAGCCCTGACTGCTGTAAGAGAACATACTGAGGAAGCCATAGGGAGCAGGCCAGTAAGCAGTGTTTCCGTAAGGCCTCAGCCTCAGTTCCTGCCTCCAGGTGCCTGCCTGTGTTCCTGTGCATGTCCCAAAATGAGGAAGCGATAGATACATAAGTCAAACAAATCCTCTTCCTAGTTGCCTTCGATCATCACAACAATAGAAACCAACTAAGGAAACAGACCTGCAAGCTAGTAAATCAACACCACTGTTTTGCAGATTTCCAGTTAAGTTTCAACAGCATAGCATTGATTTTTTTTTTGTCACTTAGTAACACAAGCACACACTTTCTCCAAAGGTTTGCATCTTAGCCTTATGAGAAGGGATCTTATCTCTATCAACAGTGGCTGCTCTAACTAGTCTTACACTCTTTTGAGTTTGCTATTTCCATCTGCTTAATGTAGTAGGTAATTATTCTATTAAACTACTGTTGAAATACACGACTTCTGTGATATAGCTGTATCTTCAGTGTAAATACTGTGTTTATCCTGCTTTCTTTTTTTTTTCTTTTTGTACTTATTACCACACAAAATTTCATTACTTTCATTAAGAGAGCTTTGCTTCAAAATACAGTGATTAGCAAATGTTAATAAAAATAAAAGCCCTTCTTTATCAATAAGAATCTACTTAACTTTCATAAACCCTTTTCTGTATCAAGTTTCTAAACTTGTTTCCACACTAAACATGTGCTCTGTTTGGGACAGTGTACATTAAAACATCCTCAGGGGGTCTAAAAGTATTCTCTCTGTCCTAGATTCTGTTTACCAAAGCAAAAGAACAGCTAAGTAAAACTCTGAGGCTACAGGAAATGTTCAAAACAAACACCATAAAGGAAACTTTGTTGGGGAAGACTGAAATACATTAATTAAAAAAAAAAAAAGATAGTCTGGATCTAAGACCTACTATTCTGACTTGATAACTCATTCAGTATATTTTTCATAGCTCAGATTATCATATTTTTGTATTTAAGGATAATGAGAATATTCTTTTTTTCAATTTTGTCACATAACAAATTTCTAGGAAAAGTGAACTTATAGAGACCTGTGGGACTATTAAGTCAAATGTTCGAGAATACGGGTGAAAAGGTTTCTTTCCTTGGTTTATACCGTAGCTAAAGGAGTATATGATGTTCTACCACTGTAGAGGATAGGGGTTGCATAAAAGTTTACTTAGTCCTAGCGCTTCTGCTTTTAAAAGGCCTTAAAGTGATAACCACTGAATCAGTGTAAATGCTATAAAAAAAAAAATATATATATATATATACATATATATATATATATATATACACATATGTATATATATATATATAAAACTCAATACAAATTTAAAGGAAGCTAGGCACACAAATAGAAACTTTTAGATGATCACAGGAGGGCTGGAGAGATAGCTCGGCAGTTAAGAGAGAGTTACTGCTCAGAGAACCCCCCAGTTTGGTTCCTGCCACTCATGTGGGTAGGTTCCTAACAGCCTGAAGTCCAAGACTTGGAAATCTGGCTCCCTCTTCTGCCCTCATTCAAATATGCATATGCACACACAGACAAGGACACGATTAAAAATAAAATCTTTTTAAAAAGAGACTAAAAAAAAAAAAACTTATTTTTGTTTTCCATCAACATCAGCTAAAAGTTCTACGTTTCAGTATTGACATTCCAAATAGTATTCCATCTGGAGTGTCCAACCTTTAACATTACAATATGACTTTGTCATCTACAAATGATTTGGGCCACATCCCTAGCTATCTCAGAACACCTGTTACTCTATTCCAACCAAACCCATTTTGTAACAGTTTGAGTGACTCAAACATTAAGGCACCAATTGTGTCTCTAGAACCAATACCCCACGGAGTTTACACTTTGACTGTCCTAGTGGTGTATTAGAAATGGGTAGTTAAGAATATAAACTGAGACTTAATATGATAAATCAAAGTATTAAGTAGCTCGTTTACATTCTCCACAGTCCGTATAGATCAAAAGCAGGAACGTTATTAAAATGTTTTGGCTAATTTGAAGTTATATGGCCACTTATACAATACCTTTTAATTAGAACGAATTGCCAATACATTTGTGTAAAACTTTTAGACAGTACAAATAAACGGCCTTTTGCAAGCTCAAGAAGTTCAATAAACTCAGCTTGGATGGGGGAAAGAATATATTTCAGTCCAGTTTCTAATGTTAAAAGACAGCTGAGAAGCAGTCTGGACTGATCCAGCCTCATCAACCTTTAATCCTTCTGACTGATGAAAAGCATGAGCCGTCTGTTTATTTTAAGTTCATGCTGGTAGCTGCCTTTATTTTCACTTCTTTGAAATGTATCAAAGAATCAATTGCTTGGTCTACACAATCAGCAGGGGTTGGGGTGGGGCACCTGTGTGACAATAAACACGAAAATTAAATCCTAGAAAGAAATTTTTAAAAATTGGCACTAATACTCAGCAAAATTCAGTGACATAGTTGTCCAAATATCAGGTATATTCTATTGCTGTTACCTATTAAAAGCACGAAAGGGTGAAAACTAGTTTTAACAACAGGAAAGAACACAAAAGAAACGGAGGAGATAATATTTATTTGACACATAGCTAGGTATTTCCCACTTACTCATCTCAAAAACTGTGAACATGAAAATACCCCGAAAAAGTCATCAACTCCAGGAAGAGGAGCCGATCTCCTTCATGAAATGATTCGAACAATCTAAGAATTGCGCGTCTAGTAAAGCAAAGGCACAAGTGATGTAAATAATCACACTGCAAAGAATCTTTATGTGGAACTAGGGGAAGGGAGGGGTCTTGAGTCACCTAGGCAACGCATCCATCTAACGCATAACTTAGACCAGGCAAGATACCGGGCTTCATTAAGGTCATCTTTATTTATAAGGAGAATCTGGATCAAACTGATCAAGGCAACCACATACCACTCTGCCAGCAACTATTCTGTGAAATTTAACGACTCGTTTTTTAATTCCAAGCCGCTAACTTACTAAGCATGGTCTACAAGCACTTTTACTAGAATAATTATTTTAAAGAAACGATTAAACAAATGGCTCAGCCTGCAAACAATAACTCGGAAAATTCTATGTTAAAAGTACATAAGTAAAATTAAAAAAAGCTCACAGTCAGAGCAGTCTGAGTCTGCACATTTTCCCATTATCATCATAAAAGATCCCAGACGCGGGAGCAAGCAATCCCTGCGGAGGTGATTTCTTTAGATAAGCCCTGTGCTCGCCCGTTCGCCCGGCCCAGGCTCCGCGACCTCCGCGCCCCGCGGCGAGCAGACGACGGAGGATGAGTGTGCAGAACGCGCGGCCGGGGCCGGTTCCGAGCTCCCGGGACCGGCGGGACCGTTACCAGGGCGCCCATCCCCCACGGCGCGCGGCCGGAGGCTAACAGAGCCTGCGGGGCCCGGCTCGCCGCGCACACAAAGCCGGGGGTCCGCGCGAGGTGGGGAGGCCGCGCGCCGCCTCAGGCCGCGGGAGCCGCCGAGCCCAGCCCAGCCCAGCCCAGCCCAGCCGAGCCGAGCCGAGCCGAGCCGAGCCGAGCCGAGCCAAGTCGGTTCGACAAGGGAGACCCGAGGCCACCGTGTCCCCGACTGTACCTGGCTCCAGGTGATGAACTCGTTGGTGTGGGTTTCCTCCACAAGCGTCCACAGCTTGCTGAGGAAAGCCGGCACGTTGGAACTCTGCTTCATTGTTAGCTGGGCGCAGGGATTCCGAATTCTACTCCCGAACGCGGAGGTCGCGGCGGCGGCGGCGGCGGCGGCAGCAGCTGCTGCTCCCGGGAACGCACAGCACGCAGGCGCGGTGGGTCCCGGGCTCCGCCCCCTCGGCGCCGCGGGGCGCGCGGTGAAGGCGGGGAGACCCCGGGGCGGCACGTGATGGACAAGGCTTCGCGCCCCACCCCTGCGCTCTGCTCCCGCCGGCCTCGGCTAGTCCAATCCAAGGCTTCGGCTGCACCACGGAGCAAAGCGATTGGCTGCTGCCGCGAGGAGGGGTGGGTCCAGGAGTGGTTCAGCCTTCTCTGTTACCTTTTAGGAAGGGTCTTCTGTTAAGGGAATGATATTGGGGCCAGGGAACCCTTGTTTAGTCGATTCATATGGGAAAGGTTTGGGTACACGGGCTGTAGCTGGCAGAGTGCAGAAACGCCCAAGGGCAATTGACTCGTAAGTTTGGCTGGCGAAGAGTAATTTGCTCCATTCTAAAGGAAGAAATACATCACATGGGACCGGGAGCTGCTTGTGAGCAAGATGTGCTAGGCCCCTGGTTGAAACCATCTTAAAGATAATGAGCTTTTTTATTCACTTTTCATTGGAAGGTAATGTCGCATTTAAAGACACTTTTATCAAAACCCGAAGCATCAATAACAGCTCCCCATTTGCGAAGTACTTGCTATTATATATACTATTAGAAGCCAGCATCTGTTAAGAGCATCTTACGTGCCGTTCTCAGTTCAGCAGGCATCAGGTGCCTGCCATCAACCCGGTTCAAAAGCAACTAGTCTTTTGGTTTTAGAGTATCTAAGTCAAAATGATTGTTCTGCATGTACCTCACAGAGGTTTTCTCTGGCAAAATGTGATTTGGAACAGCTGCTTTAGCGCAAATTCCCATTTCTTCATTGACAATAAGACTTTCTACCTATGAAGAAGGGTAATAATGTGGATGTCTGAAAAAAGATTTTTTTAACGTGTTTTGTTTTGTTTTTGTTTTGTTTTGTTTTGTTTGTTACTTTATAGGTGATCATAGTGTCCGGAATCTGTCGACCACTCTGGAGGCTGAGGTAGAATTGTGGAGCAGTGGAGGCCAACCTGGGTTAAATAGTAAGCCCCAGGTAATCCTGGGCTAATGGCAAGAACCATATATATATATATGTATATGTAATGTATATGTATATGTAATATATATATGTATATATATATATATCCACATGTATATGTACAACTTTTTCAGTAAGCATATACTGAACATAGTCAGATACAGCACTGTTTGCTACATAAAAACTGGATGCATGATGGGGTAATTGTGATTAAAAAAGACTAATATTTGATGAGATCTTATTTGACAAAGGTTTTACTTGTCTTATTGTATTTAATCCTCACAGCAACCCAAAGAGGAAGTCTCAAAGGATCTGATTCAGGTTGGTACAAATTCTATTCAACCAATTGCACAAAGCTAATCAGAACCAACACTGTAACCAGATTCCCAAAGTGGGTTGGCTAGAAGTTTCCAACCACATTCCAATGCAATGATGTGTTGGTTTACCTCAGTTTGAGAATATTTTCAGTCCTAGAACCTCATAGATCAAATGGCATATAAAATCTTCCTATAGTTACATGACGAGGTAAAGCCCTAAGAAAGTGTTTCCTCTTCTAGTCCACCACTGCATGCTTACAAATATGCTTTTGAAACACAAATCGGAACAGCCACTTCCAGACTAGAAACTACCCAGTGACGTTCCATGCTTCCAGAATAAGTCCTGCCCTGTTAAAATGGCACAGAAGGTCTTTTGTGATCCTATTATCACCTTCCAGCCATTCATCATCAATCTCTGTTCATGTCTTTGTCACACTTCACAGTTATACTGCAGGTAACATTTATATTCTGTCACGTCTCTGTATAATTCTGGCATGCTGTTAGCTCTGTCATGTTACTTCTTAGTCTTCAGGGTCAAGCAGAATTCCACACAGAATCTATGATGACTCTTCTTGATTGTCAACTTGACTACATCTGGAATGTGATAAAACCCAAGTGGCTTGGTACACCAATAATGGGGTTTTCTTGATTGAATAATCTGGGGTAGAAAGATGCACCCTAATTCCAGATCTTTTGAAGTGGGAAGATCCACCTTAAATCTGGGCCAAAACTTTTGCTGGCAGCCTGACTAGAATCTGGAAGGAGGAAGCACTTGCTGTTTTCCCTGCTTGCTCTTGCTTTTGCTGGCAACCTTGGATTCCAAAATAAACTGAAGAACAGCTAAGACATCCAGCTTCAAGAGCTGAACAACTAATGAATTCTTGGACTCCACAGAGATAGACAGCAATTGTTGTACTAGCTGGACCACAGCCTGTAAGCAACTCTAATTAATCCCATATGTATGCTTGTATGTATAATATATACATAAATAGATACACAAGTCATGCATAATATATAATGTATATATACAGTGATATATATATATGATATATAAAATGAAAACATGTATTCATTTTATCAATTCTATTTCTCAAGAGAACCCCAACTAATACAGAATACATGTTTTTGTAAAGCCTTCCTTAATGCTGTATTATCCCATTTAATGTAACGGCACCTTTTTATGCTTCATATACTTTTTATGCTAGATTATAAGAGCTTACTGGATTTACACTAGATTATGAACATATTTAATAGACACATAGTGTCCATAATGCTTTGTGTACATTCACCTCTCTAATATTTGTTAAATAAATCAATGAATACATAAGCAGACAAACTCTAACCATCTGCTTCATCTTCCGTGACCTCCAGCTCTGGATTAGTTATTCCTCCCGTGGGCTCCCGAAGCTTGTGGAACTCTGGCTTCATAAAGTTGATCATACTGCAGTTGCTCACTTACTTCCCAGCACCCTCATCAGTCTGCTTACCCTGTGCACCCTGTGTATTTAGTACTAAACACAGTGCTAATAACATAGGAACTGCTGGATAAATATTTATCACATGAATAATTTCAGCTTTAGAAAGTCATTTGGATAAGAGGTTGTCTACCTAATCATCAGAAAAGCCCTTTTGATTTACTGTCAGTCAGTACAAATCTTTTTGTTGACTAAAGAAGAAACTGGGGGCGGGGCGGGAATAAGATTAGTTCAAACTGGAGTTATATGGCTAAGGAGCTATTAGCACTGAGAAAACATCAGATTCTTGAAAAGGCCAGAGAATAATGGGATGTCACTGAAACCTAGGTTTGAGGTCATCTGTGACGTCAAAACAAACACCAGTAGCAAAATGCTTAAGCACCCTTAGGGAGGCATTTCTATAAGCAGAGAACTCAAAAGAAGACTAGAAAAGTCCACTAAAACTTTTCAAGAAGGCTGATGCCTCACTTTGCTCTCTATCGCTGTGATGAAACAGCATAACCAAAAGCAAGTTTGGGAGAAAATAGCTTATTTCCGCTTACAGTTGGAGTCCATCGTGAAGTATAGTCAGGGCAGGAGCTCAATGCAGGAACCTGGAAGCTGGAAGTACAGCCATGGAGGGATGCTGCTCACTGGCTTGCTCCTCAGCGTGTTCAACCTGCTTTCTTAGGGAACCCAGAACCACCTGTTCAGAGGTGGCACTTCACCCAGTGAGCTGGGCCCTCCTCCCACATTAACCATGAATCAAGTAAATACCCTACGGACGTGCCTACAGGCAGTCCAATGGAGGCATTTTTTTTTTTTTTTGCAACTGATAATTCCTCTTCCCTGCTAATTCTAACTGGTGTCACGTTGTCAAAAAAAAACTAACCAGGGTGATTGGCCCCTTGTCAATTTGGCACATCAGTACAACTCTACTAGATAGTAATTTCTCCTTTTTTGTTTATCCCTAAGATCCCATGCTAATATCAATATAATAATATAAACATTCCAACTTTTAAAAGTCCTGTAGTGTTTAAGAAATTCAAATATTTTAAATGTCCAATCTCTTTAAAATATTCAAAGTTTATTAATTGTGGGTGCCTGAAAATCAAAAAGAAGTTAAACATCTTATTTCAAGAGGGACGAATCAAAGTCCAGTCACAATCAAAGTCAAACCAAGCTTCGGTGATGTAAATCAAATCCTATAGCTCCATGTCTTGTACCTGGGCTCCAAAGAGCTTGGGGAGCTTCCTCTCTCGGAGTCTCCATTCACACACAGAGCATGCGGCCTCTCCTGTAACTGAGGCCGACAGCATTCGACACTTGCTGCTTTTCTTGGCAATCATCCTGCCATCTTCATGTTTGTGTCTATACTGCTCCTGAGCTAAATCTTCACTAATAGCCTCTCCTGGGCCCTCTCCAGGGACTCTGAATCTGCCATGTGGTGCCAAGCCTCAGCTCCTCTCTCTGACCCCTTAAACCCTGGGGTTGCCATTGTAACCGAGGCTGCACCATCACCAATGCCCTGGACTCTCACAGTGCAGCTCCTCAGCTGTTCTCCAGGATCCCTTCATGTCTTCAAAAGCAGTGTCACCTGAGAGACTTACACAGTACCAAATCCAGCTGACAGCATGAGTTGCAGCCTTGGCCCTGTCTGACCACAGCTTCTCTGTGCTGACCAGGAGAAAATACTTCCAGAAAACTCAGCTTCAATGATGCTAGTGTCTTCATAATCACACAGCTGACTTAACCCTTGCTAACCTGAGTCATTTGTTCCAGTAAGAGTTTCACTTCGGTGGTATTGGTCTCTTCTTAATCCCAGCTGATTCTTTAACTCCAGCTGACACCAGATTCTTAATACAAAACATCGTATCAATGGCTCCTATAGAAACTTTGAGGGACTCTCAAACTTCCCTCTGAAGCCAGGCCTCCATTGTCTTCAAGACAATGTCCTGTTCTCACAGTTATCTTCCAAGTCTCCACAACAGTTCATTAATCCCTAAACACTCATTTACTCATTGTTTTTGCCAACTGGAGGGTTCAAACTCCTTCCACAACCCTCCCCTAAATAACAGTGGCCAGATCTGTCAAGTCAGTCCCTGCTCTTGGTACCAACTTTTGTCTTAGTTTGCTTCCTACTGCTGTGATTAAACATCATGACCAAAAGCAACTTCAGGAGGAAAGGATTTTACTTCAACTTCTATTTGTGTCCATCCTAAAAAGAAGTGAAGGCAGGAATTTCAAAGCAAGAACCTGGAAACAGGAACTGAAGGGGGAGGGGTCTGGCAGGGTGGGGCATGGAGAAGTACTGCTTACTCATTTGCTTCTATAGCATTCTCAACCTAGCCCAGGAATGGCTCTGCACATAGTAAGCTAGACCCTTCCACATCAGTAAAATACCCTACAAGCAATCTGCGGGAGGTGTTAACTGAAATTCTTCTCAGATTCAAGGTGACCAAAGCACTAACTAGCACAGCTGAACAACAACTTTTTTTTTCAAAAGGCCATAACGTGTCTGTGACAGACACATAGCTGTGGTAGGGAATGCGTTAGCGTGATTTGCAGCAGACGTGGGTTTAAAATGCCATATTACGTTGAATTTGTTAGAATCCAGCCGACTTTCCAGTTCGGACAGTGATGTACTCTAGGCTTGTGCAGGGCATATCTTAGTATTGAAAGTCCTATGGCCCAAACCAACCAGTTAGTCAGCGCCACTCCAATCTCTTCCAGTTATTGATGTTGGACAGACAGCAAAATTTGTCAAGTTAAGCATCTAGTGTGGATAGATGATATAACCACTTTAGTATCGGCTGCCAGAGTACCTGGGAGCAGAGAACTTCAACTGAGAAACTGCCTCCATTACATTGGCTTGTGGGCATGTCTGTCAGGCATTTTCTTAGTTACTGCTTGATTTAGGATGGCCCAGCCCACTGTGAACAGGGCCAGCCCTGGGCAGGCAGTCCTAGATTCTATGAGGAAGTTAGCTGAGAAGGCGAAAGGAAGCAAGGCGGTAAGCTGCATTCCTCCACGGTTACTGCCTCAGTTCCTGCCATGGTAACCTGTAATCCAGATAAACCCTTTCCAACCCTGGCTGCTTTAGGTGATAGTAATCATCGCAGGAACAGAAACCTAAGTAGAACACAGGCTTTAGCCTTTTTGAAAACAGAAGTGTGGTGCTCTTTGACAGACCCTTCTGAGGACTGCAGATAGATAGATGAAATCTCTGTATCCTACTTAAAGTACTGATAGAGGTTTGCTGCTTAGAAAGAGAAGAGGTTCAGACAAGTAAAAAGTCTGGAAGCCTCAGGAAAAGGAAGTTAGGTGGTAAGTGAGTGCCTTGAACTCTAAGCCTTCTGTACTTTTCACCAGAATTGAATCAGACTAAGGCTACAATTTCCATTCCTCATCTTTCCAATTGAGGGTGCAGGTGAAGATAAAGGAATTTGTAGTTCATTTTCCTAAATAATGGGATTTAAGTGATCTTTTATTCCAAATAATCTTATCACAGATATCTCTGAAAACAGAGCTATTTGAACCACCTCAAATATTAAATGATTTGTGTATGGACTGAGATCAGATGTATACTCTTAATTTGAATACTAGATTAAAATGTAAATATTTGCTTCTGGAAGATGGAACTATTCTCGTGGATATGTCATGATCTGAGAGGTTTATGGGAGGGTAATATTGATGGGAACTGTTGTGTTTTATAAAAATATAAGGAGTTAAGGGAGATGTCTGATGGATGTGCAGTCAGGTGTGGGGGAAGGGGTCCTCTGTGGGTCCATGTTGAGGTATTCATTCCCCCCAAGGGACAGTATAGAATAGGTATAGTATAGAATAGAGTTTATTCGGAGCATAGGGAGGGGAGTTGGGAGAGGGGGGTGTGGGAGGAAGGGGAGGAGGAGGGGGGGGGGGAGAGAGGAGGAGAGAGGAGAGAGGAGAGGAGTAGAGGCGGCCATGAGCACGTGGAGAGAGGGGGGAGGGGAATGGAGGAGGGTAAGGGGCAAGAGGACAGAGCAAGAGCAGGAGAGCAAGAGAGAGAGAGAGAGAGAGGAGGGGACAAGCAGCCCCTTTTATAGTG
>NW_021604660.1:348454-366469 GCF_004785775.1 Grammomys surdaster
GAGAGCGAGAGCGAGAGCGAGAGCGAGAGCGAGAGCGAGAGCGAGAGAGAGAGAGAGAGAGGAGGGGACAAGCAGCCCCTTTTATAGTGAGTCAGGTACACCTGGCTGTTGCCAGGTAACTGTGGGGCGGGGCCTAGACAAAATGCCGACAGGAACTCTTCAAACATTTTGCTGTTTAGTCATAATAGCGACCATCAAATCAGAGTTTGATACTGTCTTAATCATGACCTTGTAGGACATGAGAAATAATTGCTAATTAATAGCAGAAATCTTAAGGTTTATACCTCTGTGATGGCTGTCACAGTTACTAAAATTTGCTGTAAAATACCATTTAAACAATATTGTGGAGTGTTACAGCTTGTTGTAATCTGTACTATAGTGTAAGTTAAGACTCAAAATGTTGGAATGATGAATGCATTCTTTTCTGTCAGTTAACTAGGCAAGACGAATCAAATGCCTACCATATGAAAACTTATCTTAATTTTTTTTCTTTTTTAAAGAACATCATGACGGATGTAGAAACGAATTTTTACTTTTTGGTTGTCCAATTAAAGTTCAAAGTAGTTATATCAACTAAAACCAGTGTTTTCTTTTGAATTGTTGGCCCAGTACGGAGTCTAAAGTATGACCTTGTGAAGATAGCCACACCTTTGGATTCTCTTAAATTCAGCTGAAAGTATTGAGTGGCCTGAGGACAAGGTAAACAGAGGGCTACACACCATTCTTGGAGCATTTAAAGCACATGAATCAAATTAACCAATTGTTCAATTAAATACCTTGTTGAATGAATATTCATAAAAACAGATTAAAAGATGCATAGAGTTTTTCTAAGATTAGTTTTACAAGGTGAGCACGTGGTTCAGTGATAGGGCACCTGTCTAATTCCCAACCCCAGGTATTATTACCTGATGTTTTAAGGTAGTTTATAAAAATGATTTCTCTCTCTCTCTCTCTCTCTCTCTCTCTCTCTCTCTCTCTCTCTGTGTGTGTGTTTGTGTGTACATATATATAAATATATGTTCATGTGAATAAAAATTCATACATATATACATACATATGTATGTATATATATATGCTTTATTTATTTATTTATTTATTTATTGAGACAGAATCTTTCTATGTAACTCTGGTTGGTCTGGAACTCACTATGTTGAACAAGGTGGCCTGGAACTTGTGATTTTTACTTGAGTTTCCTAGGTGCTGGGATTATGGGCATTCTCTACCATACCTGTCTGTGATTTATATAATTACCAACCATATAATTTAAATTATGTAACTATAGCTTATAATTATATAATTATTGTTCTGTGGTCATGGGGTTACAATTATTGCTATAAATCGTTATTTCAATACAGCCACTGGTTGGTTTGTCCTTATTAAAGTTAACAAAAATCTGGTGTTTTGTTGGCTACTTTGATCAAATTATTAAAAACTCACTTTTTTCAAAGCACAAAAAAGTGACTGCATCTTTCTAAAATATAAAAGTAAATATTGAACATTGAAAATGATAAAGTTATGTTCATGTGAATAAAAATTCAGAATTATAAAATTTCAAACTAAATATAAATACAATTAATAACTTCAAATTTTAAATTAAAATTATCCACATAAAATTGATGATATTTTAAACTTAATGTTTTGGGAATATAATCAAATTCTATTAAATATTAAAGAAGCGAATTCTTTCCTTGTGCTGATGCCGTTCTGTCTGACACCTGCAGATTGCATAGCCTGTAACCTTTGTATTTAAGGCATTTGAGTTATAAGAATTTTCCTGGAGTCCTCCATTACTAGAGTGGTACAGCGTATTTCAGGTTATTAATACTGAATGTTGGTTCTCAAGCAGTAAAATGTATCCATCTGTTTCTTAATACATTTTAAAGTTTTATTAAGTGATTTGTTAATTGTTCATATATGGCTTTGATATTCTCTAAATCCTGGCAGAGACCCAGCTTTCCAGAATATAAAGGTGAAATCATCATATATTTCTTTTTTTTTTTTTCTGGTTTTTCAAGACAGGGTTTCTCTGTATAGCCCTGGCTGTCCTGGAACTCACTCTGTAGACCAGGCTGGCCTCGAACTCAGAAATCCGCCTGCCTCTGCCTCCCAAGTGCTGGGATTAAAGGCGGGCACCACCACCGCCCAGCAATTTCTATTGCTCCAATAAAACACCACGAACCAAGAATATGTACAGAATTAAGAGTATACTGGAGATTACCATTCTAGAGAAATAGGACTTCACGATGACAGAGCGGTTGGCAGCTAGAGTTGTAAGCTGAGGGATTATTACATCTTGCTCTGCATTGACAGAGACACTGTGAATAGCGCAACACCTTGAAACCTCATAGCTCGTCCCTGGTGACATGCTTTCTCTAGCAAGACCACACTCCCTAAACTTACCCAAGCAAACTCTAGATCATGGAGGTCATACCACCATAGGAGATGATAGTGCTGTTTTGCCCGCTGTCTTTCGTCTTGGAAGAACACCTGTAGTCACTATAGTGTTTTCTAGGCAACACAGTTCATCGGGTTGGGAAACATGGCAAATGACTCTGTGCCCTCTTGCTGACTCATCTTTGTATGCATGGAAGAATTCCAACTGAGATTTATGTTCCTGGTAACATTCCACATTATTATAAGGTGGTGGAAGACAACTGGACCTTTTCCCTAACAGTAATTCTTTGGGAGCGACCAAAAATATCCAGTCATTGTTAATAGGAAATTGTTTGAGTTTCATTCTTCTGAGTGGAAACTTGACAAAGTTTTCTAAACTTGTCGAACAGGACAGAGTCTTCTTTCAACTGTGAGTTCAGTGAGGAAGCCTGATTTCAGCGAGGCTTGTAAAGTTCATTACATGTGACTCTGCAGTGCCTCTTAGTGGTTAGAAATATATTCCAAGATCTTACCAGCCACCACACAGGTAGGTTTACTTCTAGTGTTTCCATATAGCTCATGTATCATAAATTTTCTTGATGCACTAGAACACCTCTTACCCATGATCAAGCATTTACACACGGAAACTCACTTGACAACCTGTTGTCAGCTTTCCAGCTTGCATAAATGACAATTCTGTCTCAGAGCATATATGTGTTTATATAAGTAATATAGGTTATATATGTTTATATGTCTGTGTTTATGAATGTTTATACATACACATAAGGGGTGGCTAGGCCTATAGACATGTCTTAATTTCTGGGCTCAGTTGAGCCTCTTGTCCCAAAGTAACTGTGCCTACAAGCATTCACCATTATATCTCTCTAACCTTTCTAAAGTTTTCCTTCAACTTAATTTTAGTATAGTTAAGTATTTTTCTGTGGAGGTGTTTGAGACAGCGTCTCCAGGCCCCAGGCTGACCTTGATGAACTCCCTATATAGGTGAAGATGCCCTGGAATTATTGATTTTCCTGCTTCTGCTTCCTGAGTTCAAAGTCACTGGTGTACTACCACACCCAGTTTATGTTAACTGTTTTAAGTGTAAGGGTAAATAATGTTAAATATATTAAATTGTGCAGCAAAGCTGCAGAGCTCGCTTTAACTTGAAAACCCAAAGTGGTGAAAATCTGTACTCATGAAACAACCACTTTTCTCTCCCTACTAACTCCAGACAAAGAACATTTTACTTTCTGTATTGTAAATTTGGGTATTCTTTTTTGTTTGTTTGTTTGTTTTTTTCGAGACAGGGTTTCTCTGTGTAGCCCTGGCTGTCCTGGAACTCACTCTGTAGACCAGGCTGGGCTGGAACTCAGAAATCTGCCTGCCTCTGCCTCCCAAGTGCTGGGATTAAAGGCATGCGCCGCCACCGCCTGGCTAAATTTGGATATTCTAACTACCTTTTCTCCATAGAACAGTAGGTTGGGGTGTGTTGTGTGAAAGCGTGTCTTTGTATATCCATTTGTCAACTCTGTCCTGGCAAAGAGCTGCTAAATGCTAGCAGGACTCTGGTATTGTCATTTCTATGGTCCATTACCAGGCTTTCTATTTTGTAAATTATTCATTATTCTTTGCCGCCTAAGGCGGAATGCATCACTATTGATTGGCTGTAATAAAGATCTGATGGCCAATAGCTGAGCAGGAAGTGGAGGGCAGAACTTCTGAGGGGGTGGGAGGATGAACAAGAGAAAGAGAAGAGGGGAGGGGGAGAGCAAGGGGGAAAGAAGAGGGAGACAAAGGAGGAGGGGGGAGAGGGGGATAGAGAAAAAGAGAAAGGAGAGAGGGGGAGAGAGAGGGAGGGAGATGAGATGTGAGATATTCAGTCAGTGGACATGGAGGTGACAGACTAGAAAGGAGCAGAGAGGTAGACCTGGCCACAGGGTGGGACATAGTGCCAGGATTAGTCAGGCAGGAGACTGCCCAGCAAAAGGCCTACACTTTAAAATATTAATGAGTCTTTGTGTCATTATTTATATTGTTGGCGGTCCTAGATAGTTTCACTATAATCATACACTACTTTTCTTTTTTTCTTTTTCCTAGTGGCTTATTTCCTTTTTAGCACAATGTTCTTAGGATTCATTCACCTTGTAGCATTGGTCAGAATTTCTATCATATGTAAAGTAGGATAATACCACTTTGGGAGCGTACATTCAGCTTGTCTATGCTGGACATTAGTTGCTCCCCAGTTTTGACTATTGTAAATGACACACACCGGGCAGTGGTGGTGCACACTTTTAATCCCAGCACTTGGGAGGCAGAGGCAGGCGGATTTCTGAGTTCGAGGCCAGCCTGGTCTACAGAGTGAGTTCCAGGACAGCCTGGACAGCCCTGTCTCGAAATACCAAAAAATAAAATAAAAATAAAAATAAAAATAAAAAATAAAATAAAAATAATAATAAATAAATGAATAAATAGATAAATAAAAATTAAAAACACACTATGAACGTTGGCAAATATACACAGCTTGCTATATTTTGTTGTTCTCTTTTGACTGCCCATGGTAGAAATTCTTTCAAGCTGACACAGCTATACTTATATTACTTATAGTTAGTATACTTATATTACTTCTTTTAATGATTTCATGGCATTCTGTGGTGTGACTAGCACACCATAGATGTTTTGCTACCAATGGGCATCTTTGTCTCAAGGCTTAGATTTATTTTGTTCTTTAATGACACTGAATATAAGAACATTTTCTTGGACATATGTCTTTAAGTACTTATGTTTCTCTGCATTAGAGGATTTAGGTTTTTGTGTATTATTTGAATGGGAAATCTAATATTGTAGGGCAGGCAAAAACAGACTCCTGCTGATTAAAAAGCCTCCCATTTGAGCCAACAGAATGCTATTATTATATATGCTTCCAAGGATATGATGTGCCTAGCAACCAGAAATGTCAACAGCATGCTTTTATGGCAATAACAAATGTTTAAGCTTCACAAAAAAGAATCTAATAATGAGAGTTCTGTGGAGATTTCACCACTGGCTAGAAATGAAAGTACTTTAATTCTTTGTTATTTTAATAAGGTATTATTACATTGCCAATAACTAAATTTTATTACTTGTAACATTTTGGACATTGGTTGCTGACAATGTAATTTTGCATTGCTGGGGGACCAACTTCTTTCTGCTATAGTTTTCATTAGATTAATTTATAATCTCTCATAGCTATCTCTTTTGGTTCCACTCAGCTGTGAGATCAAGAGGAAATGAACAAGTATCCATAAAGATGTTTATAGAATTGAGATCCAGAGATGTTTGCTCATACTCTCTTTGGTCCACCATCATTGCATATGTATTTATGTGTGCAGTGTTGGAGCATGTCTTCCTGCTGATTTATGATTGATCCCCCTAGCTCTAAAGGAATTCAAATGAACTTCATATTCTAGGTCTGATGTAGCCGATCCATCTGAAGTAAGGCCTACTATGCCTTTCTCCATCCAAAATGGAAGCCTCTCTTTTTGTCTCCTCTCAAACTTATAAATTAATGTATAGTTTTCTAGTTTGCACTCCATTTTCCATGTAACGTGCTAACCAGGCATCCAAACCTTCCCACTTGGCTGGGCAGCTTTCTTGTCTCTTAATCATGGGCTGGTAAATAAATGTTCTTGAAGATTTGAAAGGCCACTTGAAAATTAAGACTATATAAGAAACTATAATAAGATTCTACTTTTCCCTCAATGGTTTCAGTTTAATGGTTTATAAAGTCTCAAAATCTGCAACAAACAAAATCCATCCCCTACCTGAACAAAAACATATTCTGGTTCCTGTGTCTATCTTAAATGTAAATAAATTGAGTATCCCAACCCAGAGTCTCCTTTTACCAGACAGATCTCTTGGATAGGCATTACAGACTCATTTGTTTGCTCCCTTCTAGAAGAAATCTTCCCTGGTACCTCAGAATGTGACTGGGGTGCAGATAAGGCCTGTAGGGTATGTAATTAAAGCAACTGAATCTGGGAGCTCCTGATGCATGTGATAGGTATCTTATCAAAAAGACCTTAGGAGACCGAGACAGTATAGACTGAAAGGGACTGTGTGGACACAGAAACAGCGACAGTTTCCATAGCCATGATAGCCATGATAAGATATCTGCAAAGAAACCAGATATGTGTAAAAAATGTTTAAAACACATAGTGGTAATTATGGCGGCAGTCCAAATGCATAAATATCAGGTGAGCGATGGAACAGCTCAGCTACCTTCAACCTCTCTGTCGTAGGTATCAGTACTGTCTCAGAGTTCACTATGCCCTCTGGATATGGCAACTGGATTTTCTGGCCATCTAGTCTCAGCTATTCTGAAGCGCACCTCCTTTTCTGACACTGATTACAAGTTTACTCTTCTGAGGTCTGATCTACTGCATCTAAAACTGCTAACAAGTGCTCCATAAGAGGTTTGCTTCCTTCACTTAAATCCAAACTTCTGGTCACCCCTAGAGGCCAGCTGCTCTGCATGTGAAAGCAACTCTAACAACACATTTTACTTGATTTCTAGTGGCTGCATACACTGGAAGATCATTAATATTTTCATTTTAATAACTGAAAGTTAATGACAAAGCACTATTCTAAGTCTGTATAAGCAAAGCATTTTCAATTATGTTAGAATTAAGGTTAATTATTCAATATTAAGTACTATAAAGACCAACACATTTTCATATCTAAGGGAATAACTTGGTGTTTTGGATGATGGGCCATTTTCTTCTTTGTATTCAGTTTTGTTTGTTTTGTTGTTTTTGTTGTCATTGCCGTTGTTCTAGACCTTGAATCCATCCTCTCACAGATGCTAGACAAGCACCTAACTCCTGAGGTACAGCCCCAGCCCTTTTTTCATTTTTTATTTTGAAATAAGGTCTGACAATTTGTCCAGGCTAGTTTTGAACGTGTCATTCTCCTGCCTGAGTACCATGAATAGCTGGGATTACACATGCACAACAGCAAGCCCGGCCTAATCTCCTGCTTTTGATTTATTATTTAACAATAGTTGCATGGTTTGGTGCTATTCACTTGGAAGAATATATAATATCAGGGCCTGTCACTTCTGTAGTTTATCTCCCTCAGAGCAAAACCAGAGTCCTTTCAAGGTCCTCACGTATCCACCTGCTTTGTCTTCTTCCACCCTACATGCTTCCCCTACCAGCTCATCTCTTCCTGGTCTTCTCTGTTTCTGTCCAGATGTACTGGACACTTTATTGTTCATCAAACATGTCAGAAGAACTGTGCCTCAGGGTCTTCTCCCTGCTGGCTTTCTGCACCTAGAATCCCATTTTCCTAGAGTTTCTCAAAGCTCCTTTCATCCTAAGTTTCTGTTCCAGTAGCTCACCTTTTCCTTGAGGCCTGTCTTGAATTGCCTATTCCATATTGGAACTCTCCTGGTAGACTCCAGTGCTTTCCTTCTTTCCTAAGATACAGGAATGCTGCTGAGCTCAGTGTGCATGCTTATAATTCCACCACTAGAGAGACAGAGGCAGGAGGATTGTGGTAAATTTGGGGCCAACATTGTCTACTTAGTGAAATCCTGGCCAGCCAGTGCTCCATAATAAGTCCCTGTCTCAGAAGAAAAAGGGAATGTTCATTGTTTTTTCATTAATGTATTCCAAAACTCTAAAAGTGTCAGAACATTACAGGTTCTCAACAGATACCTGTTGACAACAAATGATCAGGTAAAAGCAGATTTTTATGGAGCATCCGATGAAGTTAGTGATGGGCTGGCGAAGAACGTGGCATGATGGCGGTTTATTAACTATTTTACTACAGAAGAGCCAAGAAATGACTGAAAGATGACATAAGTAATCAAATGCTTTGTTGTTCTCAGAACTTTGATTCTCTCAAAAATGAGTGTTGATATCACATGTGAGAAAGTGTGTTGTACCATTGAAAAATGTCGGTGTTGATATGTTTTGGAACTTTTGAAAAATTGTAAGAATTTCCAACCTTCTATTTAATCATCTTATTTATGTTCATAGCTCCCCTAATATTTCCTTGATTAACTCTGTAAGTACACCCTTTTCTTCATTTTTGTGTTATCTGTTCATTTAATAATTGTTCTGCCTCACACATTGGCTTAGACTAAAAAGTGAGAATTATTACTTGCAGTTTGCTCATATCGGTAGAAGACGCTTACAGGAAAGAGTACACGCTGAGTTTATAGATCTAGTTATGGCTCTTAGCCCCTCCATCATTGATAACGTTATGGTTGAGAACCTCTGCGAATCTCATTCTCTTACAAAACCTGCAAGGCTTCACACAAATTATAATGATAGATTCTGTGTAGATAAATATTTAATAGTAGATGTCAAGCAAATGTTTCCATTGTAACTGAGCAACCTTGAAACAGGAAAATCTGTCGGAAAAGGTAGTTTTTCTCAGTCCTCTTCCAAGCTTATGCATTATTCTTAAATCCACTAACCAATATACAGGCTTGCAGCTCATGGTGCACACCTCTTGAAACACTAAGGCTTGGTAAGTGGGTGTGTGCATTAGCTATTGTGTATCCTGAGTCCTATTAGTTCTACAGAAAGCTAAACAAGCATGACAGTAGACTACTGTCCAAGAGGAGCTCACCATCCAGTGAAGACAGAAAATGAAAACACACAAAATAATTAGAGAATAATAAATGTTATCCAGGCAACACTGACTAGGAGCACAGTGAAATGAAAGAGGTAAGTGAGTTGGAGAGATTCTAAGAGTCCCTGGCAAATTACCTTTAGTATAAGAATAACATCAGAGCCTGTAGCCTCTCCTTCCTTCCTTCCCCCATCGCCACAGATCCTCTGGGCTCACATAGATTTCCTTCCACCTGTGGACCTTCTCAGCTCTTGGCACTTCTAGCCCATCCTGATTCCTTAGTGTCAGCTACCAATACCTAGAAACACATTCTATGTTGACCTCCAGTGGCCATGCACAGCAGAATCTCAGAGGCATTCCCTACCATGTAACCCACAGCGACCACCACATTTTCCTAAGAACCAGAGACCAAGGAACAGAATGCCCATCCAACGAAGATAAGATCAGATCTTAGTACTCTAAAATTACAATCATTCTAAACTCAGATGCCAGAAAAAAATAACACCACAGACAAAACATGCAGTACAGTGCATCACAGCTAGAGCTCGGCAACGGCTACAGCAGGCCCTGAAAATGCAATATGGCTGAAGCACAAGACAAGGACTTTAAAAGGCTATTATGAGTATGTCCAAGGACATTAAAGAGGATCTGAGGAAATCCATTCATTGACGTCTATGGGAATACAGAAGCAGCAGTAGAAGGAGACAAGACAGTTCAAGACATGAGAGTTGAAATGGAATTGTATTGCAATTAAGGTGGAATTAAAAACTGAAACAGACTGAGTTCGAGGCCAGCCTGGTCTACAGAGTGAGTTCCAGGACAGCCAGGGCTACACAGAGAAACCCTGTCTCGAAAAACAAACAAACAAAACAAAACAACAACAACAACAACAAACAAAACAAAACTGAAACAGAGACAGAACTGGAGACGAAAAATTTAGGAACTGAACAGAAACCTCAAAAGCAAGCCTTAGCAACAGAATACAATAGATAGGAGAGAATTTCAGGCTTTGACGAAAAATAGGAGTTCCCCAGTCAACATGTTTAATCATCAACCACAACACCAGGAGCAAAACATCCAGGAAACCTGGGAGACTATGACGATAACAAATCTATGAATAGGAATAGAGGGAGGAGAAGACACTTTGGTCAAAGGCACAGAACTAGTTTCCACAGAATCAGAGAAGTTGACAAAATGAAAGAAGGGGGTATCTATTAGGAGGTACAAGAAACACAACACCAAATGGATTGGCCCAGAAGAGAAATTACAAATGACAACCAAAACACTAAATGTACGGAACAAAGAATGTTAAAAGCTGTAAGGAAAAAAGACAAGTAACTTATAAAGGCAGACCTATTGGAATACTACTTGACTTTGCAGTGGAGATCTAAAAGCAAAACGGGTTTTAGAGTTTGTGTTCTCCAAACTCTAAAAGACCACAGATGCCAGCTCAGACTACAGAGCAAATATTTCAGTCACAGCAGATGGAGACATTCCACAATAAAACCAAATTTAAGCAGCATCCAACTACAAATCCTCTTCTATAGAAGGTTTTAAAATGAAAATTTTAACCTTTGCAGGTTTACCACACCCAAGAAAACACAAAGAATAAATCATCCCAGACAAGCAAATCAAAAAAGAGAGGAGGAAAAACCTAAACCACCGCCACAATATAACAGGAGTCAACAACTATTGTTCGTTGGTTGATGACATAACATCAGTGGTCTCAACTGCTCAGTAAAAAGACCTAGACTAACAGATTGGAATTCAAATTAGGATCTATCTTTGCTGCTGCATCCAAAATAATTATCTTAAAGGGTAGACATTACCTCAGGGTAAAAGCCTGGGAAAAGATTTTCCCGTGAAGCAAGGTGGAATAGTTATCTTAATATACAAAGTAGACCTTTGATCGTTCAGTCCTAAATGGAATGTCTTCTTCAAATCCCTCCCCTTACAGATGAAGGAACCCTGAAGAGGAGGAGGTGGAGAGTGTAAGAGCCAGAGGGGATGGAGGAGACCCAGGAAACAAGGCATTCTAAGCATATTAAGACAAATACACATATGAACTCATAGAAACTCATACAGCATGCACAGGGCCTACAATAGCTTGGGCCACATGGGGTCCTAGAATGAGAGGAGGAATGGGTACAAGCTCATATCCTTAACCCAGAAGCTAGCTCCAATTGATAACCACTTACAAATAAAATATTAGTTCTCTCCCACTGAGTCTCAACAGGGATACAAACCATTCTTCAGGGTGGACTCCATGGCTGTAGTAGATGCGACATCCATTTATCTGCAAATATCTTGATTTCGTTTTTTGATGGCTGAGTGATATTCTATTGTTCCACATTTTCAAAAAATTTTTATTTTCTCTTTCTTTCTCTCTCTCTCTCTCTTTCTTTCTTTCTTTTTTTCGAGACAGGGTTTCTCTGTGTAGCCCTGGCTGTCCTGGAACTCACTCTGTAGACCAGACTGGCCTCAAACTCAGAAATCTGCCTCCCAAGTGCTGGGATTAAAGGCGTGCGCCACCACTGCCCGGCTGTTCCACATTTTTTTTTAAAAAAATCATTTGATGGGCATCTTGGTTGTTTCCAGTTTCTGGCTGTTATGACTAGGACATCATATTTTGTGGTAGGATTAAGTGTCCTTTGGATATGTCATCCAGTTGCATCTTGAGGTAGTTTGATTCTAATTGGATGTTTGATGGAGATTGCATTGAGTCTGTATATTTGTTTTTATAAGATGACTCCTTTTACTATATTAATCCTATCGATCCAAGAGCATGGGGAACCTTTCTGTCTTCTGATATCATCTTAGATTTATAATCATGACCATGGCAACTCTTACAAAGGAAAGCATTTAGCTGGGGGCTTGCTTACAGTCTCAGAGACTCATTCATTATTATTACAGCAGGGATTGTGGCAGCAAGGGGCATGGCAGCAGGTGGGCAAGCAAGGTGTTGGAGAAGTAGCCATCTGTAGGCTGAGATAAAGAAAAACACTGTGCACCTTTGAAAACCTCAAAACCCACCCCGCGTGACACAGTTTCTCCAATGAGGCTACACCCCTTAATTCTATCAGAGTTCCACTCCCTGGTGACTAAGCATTCAAATTTATCCAAACCACCACAGGTATTGGTCTTCAATCTCTTTCTTCAATATCTTAGTTTTTATCATCAAAGTCTTTCACTTGCTTGGTTAAAAAGTTACCCCAAGATACACACACACACACACACACACACACACACACACACACACGCATTGAGGCTGATGTGAAAGATGTTGAGATGTTGTTATCCTGATTTCATTCTCAGTCTCTTTGTAATTTGCATCTAGGAAAGCAAATGATTTTTCTGAGTTAATCATATACTCAGCTACTTTTCTGAAACTGTTTATCAGCGGTGGGAGTTTCCTGGTAGAAATTTTAGGGCCACTTCTGTATATTATGGATTCATCTGCAAATGATTCTGTGACTTTTTCCTTTTCTTTTGTATCCCCTCGATTGCCTTTAGTTGTGTTATTGCCCTAGCTAAGACTTCAGGTACTATACTGAATAGATATAAGAGTGGACAACTTTGTCTTGTTCCTAAATTTAGTGGATTTGCTTTAAATTTCTCTCTAAGTTGATATTGACTATGAACGTGCAATAAACTGCCTTTATTATGTTGAGAATGTCCCTTGTATCCCTAATATCTTTTTTTGTTTGGTTGGTTTTGTTTGTTTGTTTGTTTGTTTGTTTGTTTTTTCGAGACAGGGTTTCTCTGTGTAGCCCTGGCTGTCCTGGAACTCACTCTGTAGACCAGGCTGGCCACGAACTCAGAAATCCACCTGCCTCTGCCTCCCAAGTGCTGTGATTAAAGGTGTGCACCACCACTGCCCTGCCCTAATATCTTTAGGACTTTTATCGAAGGGGTGTTAGGTTTTGTCAAAGGCCTTTTATCCATCGAATGAGATGATCCTTTTTTTTTTTTTGCCTTTTGCTTTATTTATATGGTAGATTACCTTTATCAACTTATGTATGTTGAACCATCCCTGTATCTCTGGGATGAAGCCTACCTGACCATGGTGGATGATCTGTTTGATATGTTCTTGGGTTCAGTTTACAAGTATTTTATTAAGAATATTTACATTTGGGGAAATTTCCCACAATTCTCTTCATTGGATCTTTATGCGGCTTAGGCATCAGGATAATTTTGGTCTCTTAAAACGAACTGGCAACCTGGGCCATGAAAGTCCAGTAGAATTCTGTGCTCAAACCATCTGACCTTAGACTCTTTTCTCCCCTTCCCTTCTCCTTCTTGCTCCCTTCTCCTCCTTGCTACAGAAGGTTGTGAGCCACCATGTGGTTGCTGGGATTTGAACTCATGACCTCCTGAAGAGCAGTCTATGCTCTTAACGGCTGAGCCATCTCACCAGCCATTTTTTTTTTAAAAAAACTTGGAAGATTTTTATTTACTGCTTCCATTTCATTAGGGGTTATGGATCTGTTTAAGTTGCTTATCTGGTTTTGATTTAACTTTATTAGGTGGTCTGTATAGGGAAAAATTACCCAATTCTTTAGATTTTCCGATTTGGTAGCCTATAGGTTTTTAAAGTATATCCCTATAACTCTCAGGATTTCCCTGGTGTCTGGTATACCCCCCCCCATTTCTAATTTTGTTATTTTGGATTATCTCTCTGTCTTTTAGTTATTTGGCTGAAGACTTGTTGGCGAAAGTATATTTTAAAGAAAAGCAGTAAGAAAGTGAAGTACCAGGGAACTGTGATACATGAAGATTTGAGAAAACGTGCACCAATAGGAAAGCGGAAGCAAGCAGAGATAAGAGCATTGCCCCATCTAAGGTGGATGACCTGTAACAGGGGCTCCTTACAAGTCTGCAGGAACGCAGAGGTGTCTCACGCCCCTTCCCCTCTTTGCGCTTGCTGGTGGTACAGGAACTATAGAGATGCTGAAAAACTAGTGTTTTCAAAATGTGTTAAAAAGAAACATATAGGGCTGGTGAGATGGCTCAATGGTTAAGAGCACTGACTGCTCTTCCAGAGGTCATGAGTTCAAATCCCAGCAACCACATGGTGGCTCACAACCATTTGCAATGAGATCTGATGCCCTCTTGTGGGGTGTCTGAAGATAGCTACAGTGTACTTATAATAAATAAATAAAGTTTAAAAAAAAAAAAAAAAAAAAAGAAACATATATCCGACCTTTTCCGAAGCACTTTTGCTTTAATATACTATTTGGCAAGAATGGTCTCCCATAGACATCTTCGTACTTTGGAGAATGAAGCCGGCTGTGGAATCTACTCCCTTGTGGTTATCCTTGCGTGGTTGCTTGTGGTTAAGTCTGGGTGTGACTGTGTTCTGGGAGGCACTTGTGGATAGTCACTGCATGGCTTTGCCTCTTGCTCCCCCTACTGTCCATATTATGTTACTGCTGTAACTCATCAACGTGTACAGAAAAAAAACCACCTGTGCTAAGAAATCCGCGTTTCCATATCAGATGCGCTAATACGGCGCTTAATCTGATTAAGTCCTCAATTTTAACTCTCCCAGAATTTCATGTTCTCATGAAAGTTATGTCTAGAAGGCAATTTAGGGATTTGTGATTTGTGAGATTAAAGTTTCTCCCCCTATGTCCGTTTCCTTGTGTAGAATGATAAATACAAATGCACAGCACGCTTTTCTCTTGGAAGGCATGGTTTTACAAAACATATGGAAAATATGGGGACAATCATGATACCTTTGTAAAACTAGCAAACCCAAACTTATTCCAAAATAAAAAAGTTATTTAAAATTGCAACTTTGTAGTTAAATGCAATTAAAGAAATTTATGGTAAATTGAAATTTTGGGCTGAACTTGCTCACTGCTTATGTGTCCAAAAATATTTATGCTTTTCTATTTTTGTATTTGGTAGACATTTTTGCCCAATTCAGATTCCTAAGTGAAAATCATATCCTTCAGAATTTTGAAACTATTCTTTTTTCCTCTGTAACCACGTAGTTATGTTTCTTCTTATTTTTGTTTTGTTTTTTGTTTGTTTGTTTGTTTTTTCGAGACAGGGTTTCTCTGTGTAGTCCTGGCTGTCCTGGAACTCACTCTGTAGACCAGGCTGGCCTCGAACTCAGAAATCCGCCTGTCTCTGCCTCCCAAGTGCTGGGATTAAAGGCGTGCGCCACCACCGCCCGGCAGTTCTTATGTTTCTGATGATAATTTGTGTTCATTTTTTTAAAGGGAATTTACTTTTACCTGCACACTAGCAAATCATTTCTACTTTCCATATTTACTGTTTTTATTTTTTATTTATTCACATTTTAAATGTGTCCTGGTCTCCCCTCTGCAAATCTTCCACCACCCCCTTCCCTTTGCCTCTAAGAGGGTGCTCCTCCACCAACTCCCTGCTCACCCTTCCAGCATTCATCTACTCTGGGGCATTGAGCCTCCACAGGACTAAGGGCCTCCCCTTCCATTGATGCCAGATATGTCAGTCCTCTGCTACATATGTAGTAGGAGCCATGGACAGGCCCATGTATACTCTTTGGTTGGTGGTTAGTCCTTGGAAGCTCTGTGGGGTATAGTTAGTTGACATTGTTGTTCTTCCCATAGGGTTGCAATCCCCTTCAGCTCCTTCAGTCCTTCCTCTAACTCTTCCTTTGAGGTCCCAGTGCTCAGTCCTATGGTTGGCTGTGAGTGTCTGCATCTGAGTCAGGTGCTGGCAGGACCTCTCAGGGGACAGCCATACCAGGTTCTGTCTACAAACATTTCTTGGCATCAGCAATAGTGTAGGGGTTTAGTGTCTGCATGGGATGGATGCAAGGTGGGGTGGTTTCTGGCGGCCTTTCCTTCAGTTTCTGCTCCATTTTTTTTGTCCCTGTTTTTTCTTTAGGCTGGAACAATTCTCCATTAAAAAATTTTAGGTTGGGGGCTAGAGAGATGGCTCAGCGGTTAAGAGCACTGACTGCTCTTCCAGAGGTCCTGAGTTCAAATCCCAGCAACCACATGGTGGCTCACAACCATCCGTAATGAGATTGAATGCCCTCTTCTGGTGTATCTGAAGACAGCTACAGTGTACTCATAAATAAAATAAATAAATTAAAAAAAATTTAGGTAGGTGGGTGGCCCCATCCCTCCACTGGTAGACATATCTGTCTACTGGAAGTGGTCTCTTCCGGTTCTATCTTTCCATTGTTGGGTATTTCAGCTAATGTCATCCCCTTTGGGTCCTGGGAGCCTCTTGAGTCATTGGCATCTGGGAGTTTCTAAAGATTTCCCCTGCCCCCAGCCCCCACTGCTACTTATTTCTATACATTCTCCTGGACCTTGGACCTTCTCTCCCATCTCTTCCCATACCTGACACTGCTCCTCCTTTCCCCCTTTTCCTTCTCACTCAGGTCCCTCCCTCCATGTGCCTTCTGTTATTATTTTGTTCTCCCTTCTAAGTGGGATTGAAGCATCCACACTTTGGTCTTTCTTCTTGCTCGGCTTCATATGGTTTGTGAGTTGCATTGTGGGTATTCTGAATTTTTGAGCTAATATCCACTTATGAGAGTACATACCATGCATGTTCTTTTGTGATTGGGTTACCTCACTCAGGATGATATTTTCTAGTTCTATCCATTTGCCTACAAAGTTTGTGAAGCCATTGTTTTTAATAGCTCAGTAGTATTCCATTGTGTAAATGTCCCACATTTTCTGTATCCATTCCTCTGTTGAAAGACATCTGGGTTCTTTCCAGCTTCTGGCTATTATAAATAAGGCTGCTATGAACATAGTGGAGCATGTGTCCTTGTTATATGTTGGAGCATTTTTTGAGTATATTTTCAGTAGCTGGGTCTTCATGTAAAACTATTTCCAAATTTCTGAGGAACCACCAGATTGTTTTCCAAAGTGGTTTTACCAGCTTGCAATCCCACCAACAATAGAGGAGTGTTCCTCTTTCTCCACATCCTCTCCAGCATCTGCTGTCACCTGAGTTTTTGATCTTAGTCATTCTGATTGGTGTGAGGTGTAATCTCAGGGTTGTTTTGATTTGCATTTCCCTGATGACTGAGGACGTTGAACATTTCTTTAGGTGCTTCTTGGTCATTTGAAATTCCTCAGTTGAGAATTCTTTGTTTGGCCCTGTACCCCAGATTTTAATAGAGTTATTTGGTTTTTTGGAGTCTTACTTCTTCAGTTCTTTGTATGTTTTGGATATAAGCCCTCTATTGGTTATAGGGTTGGTAAATACCTTTTCCCAATCTGTTGGTTGCCATTTTGTCCTATTGACAGTGTCCTTTGCCTTATAGTGGCTTTTCAGTTTCATCAGGTCCCATTTGTCAATTGTTGATTTTAGAGCCTGAGTTAATATTGGTGTTCTGTTCATGAAATTTCCCCCTGTGCCAATGTGTTCAAGGCTCTTTCCCACTATTAGACTCAGCGTATCTGGTTTTATGTGGAGGTCCTTGATCCGCTTGGACTTGAGCTTTGTACACGGAGATAAGAATGCATCAAATACATTCTTCTACATGCAGACTGCCTGTTAGACCAGCACCATTTATTGAAGGTGCTGTCTTTTTTCCACAGTATGCTTTGGCTTCTTTGTCAAAGATCAAGTGACCATAAGTGTGTAGGTTCTGGGTCTTCAATTCTATTCCATTGATCTATCTGTCTGTCTCTGTATCAATACCATTTTTTTTTCTACTTTTGCTCTGTAGTACAGCTTGAGGTCAGGGATGTTGATTCTCCCAAAAGTTCTTTTATCCTTTAGAATGGTTTTCAATATCCTGGGTTTTTTGTTACTCCAGATGAAGTTGAGAATTACTCTTTCTCTCTCTGTGAAGAATTGAGTTGGAATTTTGATGGGGATTGCATTGAATTTGTAGATTGCCTTTGGTAAAATGACCTATTTTCTATGTTAACCCTACCAATCCATAAGCATGGAATGCGGGGCGCCGCCTCTCCGAAAAGGAGAACGCCACGCTCAGGATTCTTCTGATAGCAGTTTTATTGTTACAGCTCTTTTAGTGTTACAGCTCTCTTAGAT
>NW_021604660.1:366479-367168 GCF_004785775.1 Grammomys surdaster
AGCAGTTTTATTGTTACAGCTCTTTTAGTGTTACAGCTCTCTTAGATGGTAGTGTTACAGCTCTCTTAGATGGTAGTGAGGCGAGGGACCCCAAGCCCCAAAAGCCTATGGCTTATATAGAGCTTTAGGAGACGTGCCACACACTCATTGGCTCTTACGATGTCACCAAATTAGCATACTGGTTTTCGCGCCTTGCACAGGCGCACATTCAAGCAAGGCTCGCAAGAAGAACCAGGAAGCAGGAAACCGGTGCCATCTTGCAATGGCGGACGCGGCTCCTAACAATGGAAGATCTTTCCATCTTCTGAAGTCTTCTTTGATTTCTTTCTTTAGAGACTTGAAGTAATTGTCATACTCATTGTACCAGACATCTTTCTTTCCATCCACTTTCAACTGAGGAAATGCTTCAGCTGGAGGAATTTCTCCACCCGTTGTGTATCACCTGGCTTCTACATTCTCTGGCCTCTCTTCAGTGTACTGGGTCACCAAAAAACCCAGCTGTATTATCTCTTAAGTGTATTATTTGATTTAATTTTTAAAGTTTTACTATTCTTAATATTCATATTTAATTTCCAAGGATACATTCTCTTTCTAATTCCTATTTTTCCTTCCTTCCTTCCTTCCTTCCTTCCTTCCTTCCTTCCTTCCTTCCTCCCTCCCTCCCTCCCTCCCTCCCTCCCTCCCTCCCT
>NW_021604660.1:367568-368004 GCF_004785775.1 Grammomys surdaster
TGTAGTGATATTCACAGGGGACTGTTTTTTGTTAGATGTATTTCCACTGGCCTCAGATTGTCCTGCCACTATGTTATTGAGTACCTCGAGCAAGACACCAGTGCCTATTTGGGAATCTCCAAGTGGATCAATCCAGTGTCCCAATGTAGCATTGGGAAGTACAACGCATGGGGTCTCTGCCCTGTTTGTTATGGTGAAACACAAGGTATCATTTAATCTAAATTTTGATGCATTATACTTGACAGTCTCTTTGTTTAAAGGTATGGCACATGGTGCCTCCAGCTGACAGCTCGTTGATGTAAACATTGGCAGTACTTTAGAGTGGGAATGTACTGGGATGGGAACTGGCCACGATCTTACCACAGCCCACAATGGTATACTTATCGCTCTCTCAAGCAGGCAGATCATCAGCAGGATCTTTAGCATTTTCTTCAGG
>NW_021604660.1:368104-371508 GCF_004785775.1 Grammomys surdaster
GCTAGGGAGATAGATGTCTTAGGTCCCATGTTGGGGCCTATTCCTCCCTTTTGTTTTTGTAAATAAGTTTTCAATGTGCCATTGGCACGTTCCACAATCCCTTGTGCCTGAGGATTATATGGCAAGCCAGTTATATGACGGACACCAAGCCTCAGACAAAACTGTTGAAAAATTTTAGACATATAGGCTGGTGCATTATCAGTCTTCAGCTGAAGGGGCTTGCCCCAAGCAGCCCAGGCTTCAAGACAATGAGTAATAACATGTGACACTTTTTCTCCCGCAAGGGGGGTGGCATGAATGATGCCAGAGCATGTATCCACAGATACATGAATAAATTTTTGTTTTCCAAAGGCATTGCAATGTGTAACATCCATTTGCCAGATATGAAGAGGTTGCAGACCTCTGGGATTGACCCCTATAGATGGAGAGGGTCTGAATTCTGCACAGGAGGTACATTTCAGAACAATATCTCGCGCTTCTGCACGAGTTAAATGAAACTTTAATCTTAGGGTATTAGCTGGTACATGATAGAGTTTATGGAATTCAACTGCGCCTTCTAATGGCAAACTTACCCAATATAGGCTTTTAGTGGCTTTATCAGCAATTGCATTAGCCTGAGACATTGGTCCAGGAAGTAGTGAATGTGCTCTCATGTTTTGAATAAAAAATGGATGACACCTATTGCGAATATGGTGTTGGATATCTTTAAATATCTCAGCAACCATGCTTTTAGGGTGGATAAAATCAGCCACTTCTAATTGTTTAACAGCTCCTACAACATAATGCGAATCTGAAATTATGTTTATAGGCTCTGAAAATCTTTGCAACACTATCGCTACAATAGCACATTCTACTAATTGGGGAGATGTATAATCAAACTGAATTCGAGTAGGGACATTATTAACCACATAACAACCAATGCCTGTCTTAGAACCATCGGTATAAATACCCAATGCTTGATGAATAGGATGTGTCTTAGTAACTTTGGGAAATATAAATGAGTTAGAAAGAGTAAATTGTAACAAGGGATGTTTAGGATAATGATTATCAATATTTTCAGGGAATGAGCATTTTAAAATTGCCCAAGCATCTTGAGATGCACATAAAACTTGAATTTGATACATAGTATAAGGACATACAATTGTATTAGGATATTGTCCAAAATGCATCACGGACAGCTGAAGTCCCTTTAAAGCCAATTCTGCAACTAAGGTAGGATAATAGCCTAAAGTCTTTCCAGGAGAGCTATGTGGGTGAATCCATAGCAAGGGTCCCTCTTGCCACAGTACTGCAGTTGGTTGTTGAGGAGAGGGAAGAATACATAACTGGAAAGATAATTCGGGGTTAAGTCTATCTAGTTGAGCATGTTGTATGGCCATCTCTATTTTATCCAATACTTTAGACGATTCAGGGGTCAAAATTCTCAATGAAGTAATGTTAGAATCTCCCTCAAGTATTTTAAATAAGGGTTGAAGTTCAGTTGTAGTTAATTTCAAATAGGGACGAATCCAATTGATATCCCCTAGTAACTTTTGAAAATCATTTAATGTTTTTAATTTATCTCTTCTAATAGTAACCTTCTGTGGTTTAATATACTCAGGAGTAATTATCGCTCCCAAGAAATTTCCTATCTCTCCTTCCTGAACCTTTTCAGGCGCTATAGATAGTCCTTTCTGTTTTAAGGTAGAAACTAACAGAGAGAACGCTTGGTGTAAAACTTCTTTGTTATTAGTACACAAGAGTATATCATCCACAAAATGACAAATTCTAACCTTAGGAAACTGTTTTCTAACTGGTTCAATAGCAGAAGAGACATATATTTGACACACAGTGGGACTATTGGCCATGCCTTGTGGCAGGACCCTCCATTGATATCGGTGGTCTGGTTCCTCAGGATTAATACTTGGGAGAGTGAAAGCAAATCTAATTTTGTCCTTAGGATGTAAAGGTATAGAGAAAAAACAATCTTTAATATCTGCTATTATAATCTCCCAATGTCTAGGCAAGGCTGTCAGCAGTGGCAGACCCTTTTGAATTGATCCTAATAATTGCATCTGATTATTAATAGCTCTAAGATCATGTAATAACCTCCATTTACCTGATTTTTTTCTTAATCACAAATATAGGCGTATTCCATGGTGACTGAGAACTCTCCAGATGTCCTAGTTTTAGTTGCTCTTTAACTAGAGCTTTTGCAGCTGCTAGTTTTTCAGAGGTTAACGGCCATTGAGGAACCCATACAGGTTCCTCTGACAACCAAGGTATAGGCAATGCACCCTCAATGGCCCCTAGGAAAAACCCAGCCCTTTCCTGTCTTGTTTTTCTGTAATAGAAACAGGGCTGATCCTGCCTTGTAAGGCCTTCCCCAATCCTTTTCCAGGGACACACCCCATTTCTTTCATCATTTTTTGACTCTGTGTAGAATAATCATTAGTGAGCCTAAATTCCAATTGTTTAAGGATATCTCTTCCCCATAAATTAACTGGAAGTGGCAAGACATAAGGAACAACTGTCCCTCGTCTGCCTTCGGAATCTTCCCAGTGCAATGTTCTTGCACTAACACCAGGAGCAGACTCATATCCAAGACCTTGTAAGGTTTGTGAAGAGCTATTAACAGGCCAGTTCTTTGGCCACCAATTGGTAGAGATAATGGTAGTATCTGCTCCTGTGTCTAGGAGGCCTGTGAAAAGCTTTCCTTGAATTTTCAACTCTAAGGTGGGGCGTTTATCTAAATCTAATGAAATAAATACATTCTGTCTTCCAGAGGAGCCAAATCCCTTCATGTCCCTAGTTAAACCTTTACTAGGAAAGAATGAATGTAAACTAGGGAGGACTAATAGCTGTGCAATTCTATCACCAGGAGCTATAGAGCTAATCCCCCTTGGTGATTAACTGACCTACACTCATTTGCCCAATGTTTTCCTTTATTACACCTAGGACACATTCCAGGCACCTTTGGACGATTGTTATTAGTAGTGCCAGGTGCTCTACATTGTCTTTGTATGTGTCCCAGTTTTCCACACCTGAAACATTTAACATTAGAGGCCCTCTGAGCCACTAAAACAGAAGCTGCCAATCCGGCATTAGATAGAGGTCCTCCTATTTCTCTACAAGCCTTCATCCATGCATTTAGTCCTTTTCCTTTCCAAGGTGTAATAGCATTTCTGCATTCTCTAGTACACTGTTCAAAAATTAGTTGTTCTATGAGAGGCATGGCCGTCTCAGGATCTCCAAAAATCCTTCCTGCCGCCTCCATCATCCTAGCCACATAGTCTGAGAACGGCTCAGTGTTCCCTTGGATAATTTTTGTCAAGTTTCCTGAAACCTGTCCTTTGTTAGGTAGGCTTTTCCATGCTTTTACAGCTGCCTTATTAATTTGCTCATATACTTCTACAGGGTAGGCC